>NW_009203396.1:33225-86673 GCF_000690835.1 Fulmarus glacialis | reverse complement strand
GTTAAACTCTTGAGCTTGTCATTCCATCCAACATAAATCTCTTCAGTTGTCTTCTGTCTTCTTCAGTGTATACTGTGGGACTTTTCTGATTGCCTTGGAGACATCTGTCTTGGATGCATACAAAATCCTGGGAAGTGTAGCAAGTGCCTGGAGTTGACGGGCACATTAAGACCTAACTCTTAAACAGCTGCAATTAACTCACTAATGGCTCCTGGTGAGACTGGGTGTCTTTTTTTGCTCCCCTGAAAACAAATCAGTATCTACACAAGGTACAAATCTCTGCTTGTAATTGCATTGGCAAATAGGTGCTCTTAGTGGAGGTGTGGAGTAGAGCAGATGGGGGCAAATGACTTCACGTAGGTGTTGGATCAGACCCCCAAATTTGGATCTTCTCGTGACTTCAGAGGAATGAAGAGTGATGTAGTGGCTGGCCTGGCCTAGGTTTGAGTCTGACATGAGAGAAGGTCATAAGTTTGCTTGGCTGGAGTTTTCTTTGACCATGCCAAACAATGAGAATTCCCACTTTTTCAGAGATGTTATTTCACTTTGTAGGACTTCCTGCCAAGTCTAACGCTGTGCAGCATACTGGAAAAATAGCTAAAGTCAATAAATACAGCCCTTAAAAATACAGTCTGGCACAACGTTTGCACAGGAAACAATTACGTCTTGCTTTTTTTTTTTTTTCTTTTTAAAGCCATTTCAATAGCTTAAGGAAAGGCTAGGAGAGCAAGAGGAATTTCCTCCTGTATATATATTTTAATGTGATGTTTCACTTTTTTGTGGTAGAGTGAAGACTACGTCAGCCTCAGCTTGCCAGGTAGTGTGGTCTGACCAGAATGTACTGGTTAAAATGTCCACCGTCTGCTCTTCTGCTGAGGGAGCAACAGTTGAAATGGGAATTAGGAATCTCAGACCTGGGGTTGCTGGGTTTGGGTTTTTGGCTCTTGTATTGTGTAAAACACTTGTAAATCAAGATAATACTGATTGTATGGGAAAAAGTTCTCAAGATAGCGTGGTTAGTTCTACAACGCTTTTCAAGTCTGCATGGGATATGTTTCTTGGGCTTTGGTGAGCCTTTTTTCAAGAAATTCCTGGCCTGTTGTGGAACTACTGGTCTAAACCAGAGACTTACACCACCATCTCCCATCTGGGCACTCACTTGGGACCTCAGTGCAAGTCGTCACGTCTCCTGACTTCCAGGTGAGCACTGTAAGCTCCAGACAGTTGGTTTTCTCCCTTGCCCTGTGTGGCTTCTTTTTTTTTAACGTTAGTCCTTGGGCGCTCTCTTGATTCAAAGGAGACATGCTCAGGGCTGCTGCCTAGCAGACCCGTGCTCTCCCCTCTCCCATAGTCAGCGTGGGTGGCCTTCTCCCTTGACTCCCATGCAACATTTCAAAAGGCCTCATTTTTGTTCCAATGCAGAATGTAAAAGGCTTTCAACATCTCCATTAAAAAAACAAAAATTCCAGCATTTGTGCCCCCATTTTCTTTCCAAGAGCACAGTGAGAAAAGGGAAGGTCTGCCCTTGTTCAGTCCTGGCAAGTCCAATCTAGAGCTGTGTAAAAATGCATCTAAAAAAAGGACCTTTCTTCCAATAAATGGTCATTTAATGAATAAAAGAGAAACAATTGAAGTCTGCAGTAATAGAACAATTATGTGCTGTTGTGTGTTCCAGCTGGCTACACATTGAACAGTTCTTACAAATTGCCGGAAACACAGCAGCACACAGATCCGATACGTTTCAGGACAGTCATTATTAGGAAGAAATACCATGTGTCAATCTGCCGAAGCCCTCCGAGGGCATTATCCTCCTAAAATCCCTTAATTACTGCTCTGGGGCTCACGTGTGTGCCTGGCCCGCAGCGTGCGCGAGAGGGAGAGTGCTGGAAGCAGTAACCCCAGTGTGATGTTCATTAACTTTCTCAGTCTCTGCTCTTTCCTCTGCTGAGCAGCAGGGGGAAGAAAGCTGGTTAGGGAGGCTGGAAAGAAGCAAAGAGGAGACCCAGGTTGAGAAGGTCTGAATAGCTATGGTGGAACAGGTAAGGAAATCAGAGTAGCAAAAGTGCAGATCTGAGGTAGGAGGGGAAATGTGGACACACAGAAAGGACAAAAAAAAGGCAAGGAAGACAAAATAGCCAGTGGATGCTGTGACTACGAGCCCCACACGCTTGCTCCTCACACACGTTTCTTTGATATTTACTTATATTGGTATTCAGATGGCAATGAGGAAGATGAAAATGGCACTGGAAGGCAGCTCTGTGTGTGCAGACCACGCTAGTTAACAAAGCAAATCACCCGCCAGTGTCATCGGTCAGAGGTTTGGGGTCAGGGTTGGCCCCTTTGGAGCCTCCAACCAAAGAGTAACTCGATCAGATTTGCACCCCGCAATGTGTAGTGCTGCCCTAAAACAGCATAATGCCGAGCAAGTTGCTAAATCACTGCCAATCTGCTTGTCCTTCAGATTCAGGATTTTAATCAATGTTTCAATGATAATTGAACCATTTGATGGGCATTTTTGATGCACAAACAGGAGAAAACGTGTCAGGGGGATTGTGGTTTGGTAACGGCACAAGGGCTTTGGGCTCCAGCGAGGTCCTTACCATCACACTTGGGTGATTTCATAATGATCTTTGGTCACTCAAAACAGTAAGGTCATGAGGGGCATTCAGAGCTGGCGAGTGCTGATTAAACATGATATAAACACCTCTGCTGTGTTAGATCTGTGGAAAGAATTTAAATGTCTGAAGAGCAGAGGAGTAGGGATTAACGAGCTGTGAAGGAAGGAGATGTATTTAAGGTGTTTGTGAATAGGGAGAGGATGAAGTTCATGCTCCATATTTAAGATATTAAAGCTACTTTGCAGGTCTTTTTTCTTTCAAAAGAAAGCCTGAAAGCCCCCGCAGTTCTGAGTACTTGTCAGGGATGTAATGATGGAAATTTTGTCAGCCTCCCTGTGCATAATAGGGATCATTATGCGATGGTAAATTTCTCTGTATGTTCTGTACATTCCTAATGTGGGAGGAATAAAATATTCCTGAGGTTTCTTTTGCAGAGCTTGTCAATGAACGCGCTGGGTCGGATTGTCTTCTCATTTATTAGCAGGAAAAGCTAAGATGACTTTATGCAAGCACAACAGTAGGAAATCACAGTGCCAGGAGAATCAGGCTTATTGTTTCAAATCCTACCAGCCTGACAGGTACTTCTTTCTTGCATCAGCTGTGTTTTAAGTTCATGTTGGGAAGCTCTGCTTCCTCCCTGAGCTCCTCAAGTACTGCTGGGACAGCGCCGGATCAGCTGCACGCAGGTGGACTGTTGCATTGCACTTGTGTGTTACGTGCCAACTCCCTTCCCATCTCCATGTCAGAAGTGGGGCTGAGATGGTGGGCAAGCGACTGCCTGATTATGAGCTGGGTGAATTGTCCCGACAGGCTGCTGAGGCCCATAGCTCGTCATTTCAGTGCTGCTGCACTGAAACTGGAGTTTCTAAACACTGGCAGAAATCCTTCCTGGAAATATAAGCTGTGGGTTTTTTTTCAGAGGCTCCTCCAAGACTTTTTGAGGACTTGGGAGTGTCCCAAGTCCCCACTCCTGTGAAGAGCAGACCACTAAGTTCTAACTTGGGCTCATGCAAACCACAACTGCCTGCTTGAGTAAAAATATGTCAAATCTGGCTAATAATAGCAGCTAGGAATTTCAGGGGAGCTTATCTGATTTTAACAACTGGCTCCCTTCTGCTCCTTTGTAAATCTCAGTGAGAAATACACAGGTAGGAGTGTTAGCCAGTACTTTGCAAAGGAAGGTTAGGCTATTGCAGTCTGCAGTCTGCAGGGGGCAAATAGATGCCCAAAGTGGCTACATGGCTCACCTGGAGCCACAGAGGGACAGGGGCACATCCTGGTCCTGCCTGCGGTGTCCTGCCACGCTCTCACTTTCATCCGAGTTGTTCGACTTCAAGAAGTGCTGCTGTCTGATAACGCTGCAAGTGGCTTCCATGGTGTCCGTAGGACACATTTGGGTACCTGGAGCTGAGAACAGAGCTAAATGGCATTCAACAGTAAAGTTAGTAATTGTTGGAATAAATTATGCTTTCCAACAGGCAAGGCAATGTGTCCTTTCACATGCAGTAAGTAGGTATTTGTTCAAAACAATTAGACTCCATAGCCTAGTTTAGTACTTAATCAATTTATGGTTAGCTAAAGTACCTGCATATGCCCTTAATAAGTAGTGACACCCTTTTCCTGGAGCACTGCTATGTGCTTACAGAGAAATTACATTTTTAATTATGCCACACAAGCCTAATGGAAAATCTAATTATGACAGTGGTACTTTTCAACTTTTGTACAAATAGTGTATTTTCTGAAATGCAGTTGCAAGTGTTGGCTCTGCTGTAGAACTTCAGGAGAGGAAATGGATTCAGCTCAGAGTTTGTACCATGCTTCACTTTATTATTTATTAATCACTGCTATGTATTATTTGTATGCTGTCATAAATGTCCTGGTAGATGATGCAGTAAAACAGGCAAATGGGAGTCCTTGCTCAAAAGATTCTCACTGGTTTAAAACAAACACTTCTGTAAGCAGTGGAAATACTGAAGCTGTTTCTCAGGGATTTGTTCCTTGTCTTTTGATTCTCTGATGTCTAACGTAGCGTGAACTCTGATTGAAATGTTTTGCATGGGTTAGGATGTTCACAGGTTTCCTTCATGCCTAATTAGGGTTCAGCTCATGTTGGAGCCTCTTTCTCCACAGGGACAATGTACAAATAATTTAGACCGGGACCTTGCTCCTTCCTTCTCCTCCCTCCCAGGTGCTCACTAGCTTTGTCATGGTTTCTCTAGTAGCTCCAGTCGACCAGAGTGTTTATAAGCAGATTGTGTGGACCAAAAGCCGCTCCTCTACTCGGGTTTTCCCCTTCGTGAGCTCCAGACAGTCCCAGTGATTTCTGTGAGAGCTGGCCAGTACTTTTTGCAAACTCAGCAATATTTATGGCACTTTAAAGCAGCGTGAGCTGTCTTAGTTTGGCTTTTGTTTATTCAAAGAGAAAAGATGGAGTTTTCGGTGCTATTCAGGGTTGATCTAAGCCTGCTTCTACTCAATACCCAGCATGAGCATCATCAGGGATGGAGTTAGGACAACTGAGCCATTCTGCACATCTTATCCCTTCTGCAGATGGACACGCCTTGGGGAAGTGGAGCCCTACAGTCGCTCCTCCTAAGCCACAGCAGCTTGCTGGCAGTGGCCCAGATTTGCTGTGAGTAGCCATCAATTTAATTGATTACAGCAGACCAAACCCCTGAGCTTTTCAAAGGACTTTACTTCAGTGTCTAAAAAGTCAGTCAGATTCTTAATTACCATCCAGTTCATATCCAAAGGGGTACAGACAACCTTTTGTTCATAAAATGAGGGCAAGCTGTCTCTGTTCACTGTCTCTCCCCAGCTTGAAACATTTGGCAGGCAGGGATTTTCCCTCCCTGTGCCTGCATACAACATTGAGCACTAGAGGTGCTCCTCTGAGTTGTTATAGTGTTACTGGGCATTAACAGAGGTGCACTGGTGCAGCAGGGAGGAAATGCATGGATGCCACACACACAGGTTGAAATTCATCCCAACTGATGTCCCTGAAAGCCTGCCAGAACTGCAGGGAAATGGAGCATCCTGACGATAGGAGCAGAGCTCTCTGGCATGGGGGCAAGCTGCGCTTCTCAGGCCAAATCCTTGGTTCCTTTGAATTCCTCCCAGAGAAATGTCTGGACAAAAAATTCATGGCACTCTAAAGGTGATCTGCGTCTGAGGATCCTTTTCAGAGCAGAGCTAGAGCACCAGGATATTTTCAACTAATGTTTTTACTTGTCAATGGAACAAGTACACCCTGAAACCTGAGTTGGTCAGATGTGTCCTTCTGGGTGTGCCTCCCCCTGCCCCATGTATCACCAGGATGATATATTTAACAGGACCCATCTCACTTTTGCAGTCTACTATGTGATAGATCAGAAGCAAAACATGTTGCTCTGAGCTCGTATTTTTTTCTTGGTTCCTTTAAAACCGTTTGTTCTGCTTGGATGCTTTGTGGCTACTAATAGATAATGTTATGGGAAGGACTGTAAAACCTTATCACTGGAGAGTGCTGAAAATGTGAACATCTGTAGTGTATGGAGTCTCTTTTTCTGCAAACTTTAAAGCATATTGCACAACTGCAACCTCTCCTGCAAGTACTCAGCCTAGACCAGATGTGATCACCTTGTGTTATGTGTTTCCATATGAGCTGGAAAGCAGCTAAAAGCATCCTGTAGGTTCCCTTCTTCCTCATCGCTTTAATAACAGACATCTACATTTTCCCAGACATTCCCAGCAGTCCAAGGGTGGTGTATTAAAAATGAATGAAAGGCAACAAGGTAAGAGGGATAGTGCCAAGCTAAAGCTGACCATCTGTCCTCCGTCCCTGAAAATGAAAAGCCAGTTTTGGGAGGGAACTAAGGGGACCTTGATGGCTAGCGTGGCTTCAGAGCTAATGGCAGTGCCCACTGCCCTGCAGGCAGGAGATGGTCAGGCAGAAATTTAGGTAGAATTTATTTTAGTATTTCCCAGGCTATTTTGGTTTTCTTTGGCCTAATCCACCTTTTGTGTTTTTATTCTTCGGCTTATGGAGGTAACTACAGCCCTGCATTGTCTTGCCGAAAGTACTGGTGCCAGGATGAGGCAATTTTCTTTCAGCAGATACATCCCCAAAGCTTTCAAAGTGCCTGAGATTATGAAAGATACCCTGCCTGTGCAACTTAATTGGACTGTTGGGCTAAAACTGCTGCAAAGATATCCCTGTTAAGATATTAACTGATAGCAACTCAGACAGATTAAATTTTATTTGTTGAATTATGGTGATCAGAGCAGTCCCATCAGGTAAAACTGCAGAGAACAGGTTTACTAATAAATAGTGCAGAGCAATCCTTCATTTCTCATGTCTGTGAGAAGCCTGGAGCACAGCAGATTGCTGCTGGAGGGTCCTGCCTGAGAGGCTACCAAATAGCAGCCTGCCATTACATTTTGCCATCACATTTGTTAAACTGCAGGACAGCATTAGACTGGCCTGCCATTTACATCAGTTAGAGGTGAAACTACCGCAGAGCGCTTCAAAGACGTGCTGGGGAAGAACTAGGAAATGCCTCGGAAATAATGGCTTCCCCTACAACCCTCATTTTCACAGTGGTTGCAGAGTAAACCTCTGTCTTTGCTGGCCTCTGTGTTGCAGCCCCGTTCTGGTGCACGCTCAGAAGTGTCGATTCATACCCGGCCTCTCACAAAATCAGCTAATGCCTTTTAGCCGAGTATTATCCCAATTTTAAGCCCATTAGGTGACAAGAGGATGCAGTGTCGAGCGAATGAAATGTTTAAGAGCGTGCCTAGGCACCTGGGAGGGAGATCAGATGGCAGAGAAGGGGAACGGGAGACGCGAGGCAGACAGCCAGGATCACAAACACTTTTCAAACTCCCAGCACCTGTAGCTCAAAGTTCAGGCCTTTCTGTTTCTTTTCCAAAATCCTGTCCGCTTCCCTCCGAAGCACACATTGTTTCAAGTAAAAAGAAAAAGAAACCCAAATGTAGCCAAAACTTTATAACTCCCTGGCATGTTATGAATTAATTTTGCCACCCTTGAGATGAGAGCACCATTTGCATGGACGTGAGCAAAATCAGATGAAGGAAAGATTTCTAAAGCTGGGGACTGGGCAGGGGCAGTCTGCCTGGGAGACCGGAGCATCTCTGGGCCAGTCCCTTCTAATGCCCGTCGAGCCCTTTTGCCACTGACAGATTCTCAGCAATTCCTTTGCTCTCCCGGGGGTATCGGGAGTAAGAGGAATCACCCTGTCATGGGCAGCGACAGTGCAGGGTGTATTACAGCTCCAGCACATCACCCGTTTGCGTGCAGCGAGGCCGGCGCGTGCTGTGGCAGTTCAGTAAGAGCTCATTTGGACCCCGCCATGTCTGCCTATCATTTTCCACAAATAAGGAGCACGTATCAATAACAGCAGCATCCTGAACACCGCTCCTAGCTAAGGGTCGAGGGGGTTAAGCCAGGTAACACCCAGACCCATACCTTCCTCACGCAGCCCAGCGCAGAAATCCAGTGGGTCCCCGCGCTCTGCTAACCAGCCTTACTTGTACATAGGTATGTGCTATATTTGGAAGATTCAGCACAGTTTGGAGTGAGCACACGTGCAGTCAGGCTGGGAAGGAGAAGCAAGTTTGAGCAGGGCCGCGACACCTACCTGGAGGGAAAAATTGGGGGGGAATTGCTATTTCTTTTCATGCAGATACAGCTTTTTTTCTTATTCTTGATGTCACTGAAGAGCAAAGGGATCACTGTGCATCTGCGAAGGCAGCTTGAGCGAACAGCCTTGTTCATGGGAGAAATCCCATGAAGGGTGAGTGAGCAAGGCTTCATACACCACGTAGCATCCCTTCGTGCCGGGCTCAAGAGCTATATCTGTCCGGTTTGGTGGGCAGCAGCATGTGTTAAGCTGGCGGGGCAGGAGCGTTGGCAATGCCGCACTTCGGGCATCCCGCACCCGGGAGCAGTCCCGGAGAGGCTGTGTGGAGCAGAGGGCTGTTCCCTGCTGAAGGGAGACAACAGGAATCCACCCCAGTTTTGTGGAAGGAAACAGACTGAATTTACAGGCAATCGATGACACTCTCTGCGTCAGCGTATTTACCAAAAGTGCCTGTTATATGTTAGCGTAGTCCTAGATGAAAGTGGAGCGGAAATCCTACAGGAGAGGGTTTGCAGGAGGAAGGGGGGGTACACCAAAAACCTTGGATGAAGCCCAATATTCAAGCAATAAGACCTTAAGAAGCAGGCATCATTATAAGATAATTGACTGTGGAGAGCAGTCACACATCCCAAGGTGAAGCATAGGGCACTTAACATATCAATAAGGTCAATTATCTGATTATGTCAGCTGCCTTAGTGCTGTTATTAACCTATATTGCTCTTATTAACCTTTCTGATGAAGAATCTTTCAAAAATAATTATATTAAAGTACAAATCTCTCAAGTTTAAAATATGTGAATGTTCCATTTCAGTAGTCGTGTGTCATAGGATAATGAACATCTGATTGCCTGGCTGACACAATGAGGTTTTTAATCAGGCTCCCTTTCCTAGGATCAGCGTGTTAGCTCTGACAGCCTTCTCTGGGCCCAGGCAGTCTCATGAAAGCGCTGCTGTCATGTTACGAATGGCGGGATTTAAAATTGAAATGTGAGCAAATAAGACAAGAAATGTAACGGATATGCTGAGGAGAGGGGTCCTGGGAAAATACCCACTGAAAGCCTCTTCAGTCAATTCCAATTATTAAAGCATACAGCTGATTCAATTAGTGGCTATGTACTTGTGCATATAGTATTTACTACCTAGCAGAGCTGATCAAAGGGGAACACGCTGCTCATGAAAATTTGTTCATATTCATTTCGTCCTTTTTTTTTCCATACTGCAGAGCATTTTGAAGTAGGAAAGCATTTTGCCATGACTTTCAGCCATTCTTTCATCTACCGGGGAATGTGAGTGTTCTAATTTCTACTGGAGATTACTAATTCATTACATGCTTTTGGCAAAACCAATGCAAATTCTGCTCATTACAAGTTTTGATCACTGTTATGTTTCTCTGTGTGTCTCTGTACAATAGGTGAAGTATCATTTCATACAAAGTGGCTATTCGATGAGCAAAAATGATTTTTACCTGTGACTTGTTGTCAATTTACGCTGTGATGTGATTTGATTTTTAGATGACCACACTGAGCATCCTTTAAAGATACTTTTTTTTACTCCTGGAATTCGTCACCAATTTAAAATCACTGGGCATTTCGAAAAGTTCAGGTTAAGTTATGTCCATTTGGGGCTGACATGTTTCTCCAGGTAGAAGTATGACTAGTCTCCCTCTTTGATGTCCAAGTGAATTCCTTTGCTAGTAGAAAACTGAGTGGGAGAATCACATGGAAAGCTAAAGCTGAAAAATTCTCTTTCCATGAAATTCCTGTTCATTATCTTCCCCAGTTTGCTCCCTTTGCCAAGTGCTGACCGCTGTCAGCACAATACATCTGGTACTTGGGGCGGACAAGTATTTTTGTAGTCACTCAATATCTTCCCTTCTCCCTTTTATAAAAAGTAACAGATGATGCAAGTTTATTTCCTTGTTTCCAAATCCTACTCAGGAGACCCTGATTTACTTCTTGTTGTGTGTTGGGAATACTAAAGATGAATCTTACTCTTCAGGATGAGTCCCTATAAAGTCACCTCCTTGCTCCACCACTGTGAGACTATGGTCCTCTGCCAGATCCCAAACCACTGCAAACTCCAGGCACTTTTGTGACCATCATGAGCCACAGCTCCTGGCTCAGGTAGTGAGTTTGAGGTTTTGGTGCTGATGAACATTTCTTTTCTCTTGCACACCTTTTGTATTTCTTCTAGTGGGATTAGGTGCATCTATCTGTGCCACACACACAGAGACATTCTTAGTCATCTTCCTATTTGTAATTCTACTGGAGACAGTCCAGAAGGAAACGTTTGTGCCAGGAGTATTATGTATGGCTCTGCTGATTTTTTGCAAAACTCTTTTTAAAGTCTGCAGTGAGCACTGTGCCTCTGCAATGTTCTGGGAGTAATATGAACTATTAGTACCGCATTGAAAATCAAAGTCTGCTGGGAATATTTCGGAGGTAATAGAGGGCAATTATCTGAAATGAGGGCTCAAGGAACACTATGTCTTGCAAATATGGCCTCTAAGCCAAGTCAGTATATCTGGAGAGGCCGTTGCCCGCAGTAACGAATGTACGTCCCTTCCAGGAAAACAATATCTGCTTTTACCTCCCACTAAGGTGTCAGAGCTACAGTGAGAATAAATGTTTGGGCAGTTTTTCCCTCATTAGCCTTCCACTGGGGTTGGAATTGGCTTAGCCAGACCACACCATTATGAAATTTATTGTACCCGTGATCCGAATTTGTTTCTGCCTCATGGAGAGCATTTCTTTCTGAGGCACTTTAAAGATCAGAGTGTATCATGCTTTCAGAAGTGGGTCCTCAGCCCTGGGAGAGCCTCGTCAGTCCTCACAGCCTTGTAACATCGGCTGGAAGTTGGTGCCATCAGCTCACACACTGGCAAAGTCTCTCCCTTTTTCATCTCTGGTTTTCTGAAGACAACTGGAACATGCTGGGGTTGCTGTCAGGACAAGTTCAACATCAACTGTAATATCTCTTTCTGAAGATTTTTCTTCTTCTTTT
Source organism: Fulmarus glacialis (assembly GCF_000690835.1). Lineage (NCBI taxonomy): Eukaryota > Metazoa > Chordata > Aves > Procellariiformes > Procellariidae > Fulmarus > Fulmarus glacialis. The sequence goes on along the minus strand of NW_009203396.1, from coordinate 75,411 downwards.
AATCATTGGTTTTGACAACATTTGTATTGAGGTCCTCTCTCTGGTTTGTGAATAATGTCAAAAGAAAGCTGTATCAGACAAGAGGTGAAATTTTTGATTACAAGACAGATATCCAGTGGTCTGAAACCAGCTAATGCTGCTATGGGGTTGAGTTGGCTTCTAAGGTAAAATCCAAGTGAAGCAATTTGCAGGCCTGAAAGCTTACCCGACTTCATTTCTCATATATTACTTCTTGGGTTTTGTTGGGTGAGTGAGAGGGATCTGTCAAAAACCTGCTGCTGCTCATCCTTTTGAGGATATTCGATAGTCAAGGACCACTGAGTATGTGTGAACTGGTAACTGGCCAGTTGGAGGAAATCTATACGGAGGAATTGTTAAGCCCTAGAAGATCCTTACAAAGGTAGATCTGGATATTGCCACATTTGTGTACTGTGTATGTTTTCCTATTTCTAGAGAATATCTTCCAAACACTACTTCTTTTGCATTTACCAGCAAGGACAGAAGGTTGTAGCAAGGTGTGGGGAAAGAAGCAAAGGAAGATGCTGAAAGTCAGATTTTAAGTCATATGTTCCCAGTCCTGTGAAAATCTGTGCAAGAACTATCAAAATGGTATTTTTCTTTTTTCCTTTTTTTTCCCTCCAGTGCTGAACTTCACTGTACTGACAGCTTTTAATTCTTTCATCTTTATATTATTCAGTTATTTGGTGAAAACCTTCCTGTTACATCTTCAGTTTTTCAGGGCTCTAGCCATCACCTGCAGCATTGTATGACTAGCTCTCGGAGAATCTTACCTGGTCTTTAGAGATTTCTAGCCTGTTTCTCATCATAGTCTGTAATAGTGCTTCTTGCTCCAATATTTTACACTTCAACCATTTAGATTTGTGTTTCTGAGTCAAGGCATCACTTGTTCCCCTGAGGCTGTGGGACCTAGATGTGTGAACTTTCCCGATGACAACACAGGACTATCAAGTGCTACCTAATACTTGCCCTGGGTTATGCTATAGCTGTTATCCTCCAATGTTCTCCAGTCCCTTAGTGAAGAATAAAAGAAAGTGTATGATAAGCTCATATATGAAAGAATCTTGGTGTTCCTGCAGAAGGCAGAGGGAATATTGTATATGAAAGGCCCTAATTTAATAAGAGACACTGGAAGAAATAGAGAAATAGTAAGCATTTAGGATTGTTTAAATTTCTAGTTCCTTCAAGATCAGCTTCCTGAATTCCCGAATTCAACTTCTTCACATTACCCCTACTAGCTGTAGCTATCTGTGCTACACCTTCCATCGCTGTACAGAGATGGAGATTTGCCATTGGGGGGGGTGGAATGGAATATGTCCTTTTTCTTTTCTTTTCCGTTTGTTTTTTCTCCTTATCTTTTTTCTTTTCGCTTTCTTTTTTCTCCTTCCCCTTCCCCTTCCTTCCCCTTCCTTCCCCTTCCTTCCCCTTCCTTCCCCTTCCTTCCCCTTCCTTCCCCTTCCTTTTCCTTCCTTTTCCTTTTTCTTTCCCTTTCTTTTCTTTTTCTTTCTTTTTTTTCTTTTTTTCTGTCTCTTTCTCATCCTCTTTAGGAGCTGAGAAGGACCAGAAACATTGTAATTGCTTCACATGGTGACCAGTCATTCCTATTTATAGTGGATGTTGTATGCATAGAATTAGTAGTCTGTAAAATTCCCACAAGGCAGGCACAGCTGAATAGACATAAAACTTGTTTTAAACAAGTAACTAGATATTAAACAAACAATGGAATTTCAAGACAGCTATTTGAAATTATAAGGAACTTTTGGATTTTTACCTGAACAGGTAAAGCAAATCAGCAGTAAATATATTTGTCTTGTCAGAGGAGTGAGGGAGTTTTGGAGGTGGAAAACTGATACTTGAAACCTCTTTGAAAGACATTGAGCTTGGCTGATTGCCATGGCTTGGAGAATCTGCAAGCAATTGTCCACACTATTAGTTAAATAGGAGTATACGAATTTATTCTACTGGGATTTTTCTACAAAAATAATGTTTTGAGGCTTTGTAATGATGTCCCAGTTGGACGTTGCTTTCATGAGACACATTACTCATGAGAAAATGAAATCCCATGTAGTTCAAGGGAATGTAAAAATGAAGAGCCCTGTTCAGCAGAAGCAGCCTAGCAGCAGAAAGATTGAATTTGTCCCAGTGGTCACAGGGCATTCAGCAAACAGCTGCATCTGTTCGGTGGTGTTTGCTCTGATTTATGTGGTTTTGTACTGGCTACTGGAGATGCCACCGTCATGACTGCAGGCAGTGATGTACAGTGGCAGATGAGCCTTGAAGAAGCCATTTAAACAGATTTCAGTTTAGTTATGCCTTCCCTTGGATTTGGATGTTTCTCTGGACTTCTCAGTTTGCAAAACTGCGAGGCATTTCTCCAGGAGCAGGCTTATCTGTGGGTATTTCTGCTCGCAGTCACAACCGGGAAATGCAAAGGCATGTGGAAATGAAAGACAATTAGAGTGAAATTGTAACATCTGGGCTTGCTTTGGAGTCAATTCTTACTTTATCTGACATTCCCAGTTGTCTTCTGCTAATACAAGAGGCCTTGTGCGTTGCTGTGCTACATATGCAATGTCAAAACAATGTTTGAAGTTACTATTTGACTATCAAGAGCCCTATTCAGTGGCCAGCATTAGCCTGAGTCCCAAAGCCTGATACATCCTCTGTTGACTAAGCTCAGAGTCAGCCAGCTCTGGTTTGGGGTGCGTGCCGTGGGACTGGGGCTTCAGCAAAGTTATCGCACAGCTGATCGTTGTATGATGCACTGTAGCATCGAGCTCCTTGGGTGAGGGAGCTCGGGAGGCTGATGTTGGGCAATAGGAAATGCAAGAGAGCAGGATTTTATGCAAAACTGGGGCCCGCAGTGGTATACAGTGAGGGTGGAGCAACTTAAAAAGTCTGTGTAAAAACCTTTGAGTTCAACAGTTCTGTTCTCTGGGAAGGTTCTCGTGCGGAGAGGGATTTTACAGCATCAGCCCATCTCTAGTTATGACTCAGCTGTCACGGCCACATTACATATTCGTTAAAGACTTAGGTGAATAAAAAATGAATCGTGAGTGGCGCAAATATTTGGAGCTGCTAACATTCACGCCTGTTATTTTTTCGTAATAACAAGGACCCCAGGGAGGCCAAATTCTGACTACGGGAAATCTTGACAGAAAGTTCACAGCTTGGAGTTGTGGGTTGGTTTTTTTTCCCCACCACTGCAGTGAAAACAATTGATCTGCTGGATAAATGGCAGGAGCATGGTAGAGCTGCCGCGTACAACTCCGTTAGAGCAAACAACAGCTTCCAGCACTGATCCTTGTCTGTCCCTGCGGCAGGCGAGCTGCTTCTCGGGGTTTCCTCTCTCCTCGGGGAGTGTGAGCGAGCCGGCGTTCCGGCTCCCCGGGTGAGCAGATGAATCGGAGCGCGCGGCTCGTCCCCTCCTCCTCTCGCCGCACGGAGCAGCGTGCCAGGCTGGATTGCTGTGTCTGTGTGCTAAAACCCGCGTGCGTTAGAGCAGTGGCAGGTGTTAAATAGTAACAGATGTTAATATTGACAAACTGAAGTGGCTAAATGTGGAAATACAGCACTGCTGAGACGTGTGAAGTGAGGCAATGACCTTCACACATTACGGATCTAGTCAATAAAAAGGAGCTCGACATGAGTGAAATGATGCTGCGTGCACGGCGGGACTCTGGGCAGGTTCGGGGCTGCGTGGGACGACTTCGTGTCTTCCAGGACACAGGGCTGAGGGGAGGGTCTGTACAAAAGAGGCAACAAACGCCAAAAAGCCCAGACTTCAGCGAACCTGTTTTCAGCACCCAGCGACCGTACGAACTTTGCGTTTGTCCTCCAGTGCCATTTCAGTGACATGGAAGAAGAGGCAGCTCTGTTAAACACTGGGTCCCTCTGCTGCTTTTGCCCCTTTTATCCACATTTTCTCTTTCGTTTGTACAGATCAAGGATCCTGATGGATGGTCTGTTCGTGCTACTACAGAAGCTTTTCCACGAACTTGTTCTGTATCAGACCCCAAGGTGTTTAGGGTCAAAGCTTGTTTTTCATGACTTTAGCCAGGGACTTCAGTGGGATGAGGTTTTGATCTCTTTTGTTCCAGGGAACAACAGCATTTTCTGCTGCTCTGAGTGAAATTATTTTGAAATTTGGGAGAGAAGAAGGAGATACTTGCTGCATTAAAGGGAGATGGGTTTTGTTTTGAAGCTCCCCTGTATCTAGTCCATGCTCTGCATCAGCAGATGTTTCATCCCTTAAATGACTCCTCGTCCTCAAGCTAAGCCGCGGTGCCTCCACCAGCTATGTGCTGTGCACAGCCCAACTGAGATCTGGGGAAGCAGCACAGAGTGGTAAAAACCCCTTTGTGCACCATGCTTCCACCTCACAGACCCAAACTGACAGTGGTCAAGAGGAAGGAGTTCCTGACTGAAGGGAAGGGATGCTTCTTATGCCAGGTTTTTCCTAATACGCCTTTGTGTGGGATCCAGTTTTAAACCAAACATTGAAGATGTTGGTTTAAACACGCTGGTTTTGTTTCTCTGTTAAGGGAGGTCAGCGAGCTTTGCACAAAGCCCGTACAGGGCAGTGCTGCAGCAGGCAGTTCATACTCGGGGCATCCATTGGGACCAACCAACCTGACATGTTTTTAAATGGCATCGACTCCCACAGGCAGCAGCATGCATATAAATCACAGCCAGGAGACAGTGCAGTGATGTTCAGTGACAATATTAGTGGTGGAAATCAGCTTTAATTTTTCACTTTCCATTTCTCGGCAGATCAAAAGTGAATATGCGTCGTCTTCATTAGCAAGGCAAATACCTCAGCACGCAGGAACCGGTACGATTCCCTTTCCTTCCAAAGTGCAGAGCAGTAGATAAGCACACATCAAAGGGGTAACTAGTAATATGAAAGGATCCCAATCTGAACTGGAAGACTCCTGCACAGGGCCCAATCCCACCTGACATGTGTCAAGTGGAAATTATGACTTTTGCTGGTGTTTGCTGATTTTGGTGGGATTCTTTGTATTAGTATTGCTCAGGGAAGGGCCCTACAACAGACCCAACAATGGCGTTTTTGATTTGTAGACGAAATAATAACTATGGTAACCGGAGTTCAGCTCTAGCCTGCTTAATTCCACTCCTCTCAAAATCAGGCATCCAGGCTCCCTTGAGAAGGCTTGGCAGGCTCAGAGCGTGACTCACCCCCTCCCAAAATACAGGACTGTGTGTGTATGAATCACCCATTGACTGGGGAGGGCGTCTAAGCAGGTAACTCAGGCAGGATGTCTGTCCTTCAGATGTCAATGGTAGGCGACCTCGTGAATGCTCTTTGGTTCTTGCTCCTTAGCGAGCAGGACACCTTTGAGGTTGCCTTACCTAAATCAGTACCAGATTAATTTGATATATGGAACAGCAAACTGCAGTATTTCAGGAGCTGATGGAGAGCCGTTGGACAGTGTGCTGTCAAGGAGGGAGACCTGCAGCCGTCCTGTCCCCAGTCAGGAGTCACAGCCCTCTGCCCTCTTCAAAGCAAACTGAAGCCAGTTAGGCTCAGCCAGCGCTGGGAGATGGACCTCACCGTGGGACTGGGGCTGCAACTGGGAGCAGTAATTAACAGACAGGAGTGATGACTTCTAAAACCTTTCCAGCTTCAAAAATGCATCTATCTGAACCTTTCGTTCCTGCCATAGGCAAGGGAATTCATGTTTGCAGTCCTGATAGCCGGAGCTGGTCAACTATTTGTTTTCCTTTCCCGAGATCATCTAACACGTACTTAAAAACATGCCTCAGCCTGTTTGAAACTATGTAAGCTACAGCATGTTAACATGTTTTCCAACATCCCCTCGTCTCTGAGGTTAGATAAAGGCAAGGCAGTTATTTTCCAACACGTCGCCTTTTCTGAGAGAGTCTGTAGGGAGGTAGAAAGGTTTATGCGAGGTCAGAGGTACCAGCAGCCCCTGGGCACTCCCCTGCCAAGTTTCCAAGACAAGGCGTCCCCCACATTTGCTCTGTTTGAACCCTCAGAACTGCCGAGATTGCTGGAAATAAAAAGACCTCCAAAGAATGAAAGCCTGTGGACTTCAGGACAGACAGGAGTTCAAACTGAATGCAGGTTTTTTTCAAGAATTATGCAGAATCAGAGCTCCGATTAGCTGGCTTTGTATTTCCAGAGCAATAGAAGCAAGGTGATTTCTGGCTTGGTATTTTTTAAGCTTATTTGTTCTCATCAGAGGGTTTTAGCATTAACCTATAAGCATTGCAACTTTTTAATGTGATGGCACAGACAGCTTCAAATTGGCAGAGGTCAGTTTTCAAGGATTTTGGCCTCCAGGATCCTACTGATTTTTAATGGGAGTCACACAGCTAAATCCCTGCATATGGTTTTGAAATTCATTCTGTAAAGCCAGAGTCTTTCCAAGCTTTTGTTTCAGCTAACATCATTATAAATACTTGAATGACTTTTGGAGATCATATAGGATATATCACCAGTCAAAATGAGTTAGAAACAAATTGACATGTTCTTGCATCTGGGGAAGTACTAGCTTTTCTTGGGTTTTGTTGTTGTCTTTCATTTGTAATTAAATTATTTGCTCTAAAACTTGATTGGTATTGACAAAGAGTACATTTTCTCTACACCGAATGCCATTTTTTCTTTACTTTGTGAATCAGATATGAAAAATTTACTACTCTGATACTAAGGTGAAAAAACCTACATGCTTGATGTTAGTGAGCCCGTGTCTCTTAAAGAGCACAGAGCTACGGTCAGCCCCTCCATACCTGACACTGAAGCCAGAGTTACAGGGAAAGCTTGACTTCCAGAGAAGAACCTAAATAAAAGGTGTTAATGGGGAACTTTTCATAGGAAGGCCTCAAATGCATCGAAGACAGCAGTGCATAAAATCCATCTCACTCTGGTAGATGCAGAATAACATTTTTGAAGCTCCTAAGTGACCAAGGAGCCCAAGATCTATTAGCTGAACATTTGAAACTGTTATCCAGCTTTACTGCCAAAATGTAGGGCATTCATTTTCCTGGATCACTGAGCTAAATGATTTTTCTTAACTCAGACCTAGGGGCAGAAACACAGGCTCTTCCCAGTCCAATGCTCTAAATATTTCTCCTTTGTTAGGAAGACAAGAGCTGCAAATAAATTCACGCAAGCCCTTGACACAAAGAGCATGTGTGGGGAGGGAGAGGTATTCGCACTGCCAAATATTACATACTTAATTCAATTAAGGAGTTAGTGTCTTTTTATAGTCAATGGGGATTTAAAGACACATTCCTCAGATGTGCTCTGAATTCCGCCCTGGAGAAGCCCTTCCCTCTCCTATTGCAGGACTGAGGTGTCTTAAAACCTTGTCCATCTTCCCTGAGCCCATGAATCAGCCTGGACAGTCTCTACCAGTCTTGCTTCACTTCTGTGGTGAGATCATCAGTGCCTTAGCAAGCGATTTCATTGACAGCTTTTGCCAAAGGAGTCACAGATCACTTCCAGATGTAGATATTTCCTTCTGCTAAAATTGCCACCTACTTCTAGCAACAAGGCGAGCTGGTTGCCATCTTTCACTACTGACATCTGCTAAAAGCCAAACTTTTGACACCGACACCAAGCTCACAGTGCTGAAGGAGCTCTCGGAAGTCTAGCTAGGCTAGACTTTTCCTTTCATACAGTGAAATCATCCATATTGTAATTATGCTCCAGCTGGGGGGGTGTGGGTGGAGGGGAGGAGCCCAAGGGAGGCTTCAGATTTGTCTTGCCACAGCGTATGGGGCTTGGGAGGGAGTGGGTGTCTGCAGAGGGTTTGCTTGGTGAGTATGTCAAGCTGTCTGTGCTCTTCCTAGTTAGGGGTTTTGCACACTAAGGTTGTAAAATTGGGGGCTAACTTGTGGCTAGTGGGATATTAATTATATGTTTATCTCTATTTTTCTTAATTTGAAAAATGAGTTTATATGTATTGATGTGAAGTGGTGGTTTTTTTGCTAAGCTGAACACTGCTGTTTCTCAAGTTCAGTGTTTCTCTGTTTCTAAAGGTTTGAACTTTCTGCTTGGGCTGTGTGGAAGGTTTGGTTATTTGCCCAGCTGATGGCTTTCATGAACGTATTACCATTAGCACAGTGCTTCCCTCTGATTCAGTGCTTTGCTGAAACCAGACAGCAGCAGAGGTGGCTCTTGCTGCTGCAGAGTCACGCTGCTCAGCTGCGTGCCCTGGTTTCTGTGTTGCTTGATGCTAGTGTGGTTCTAATTAACTTGAGTTTTGGGAGTTTGTGTGGTGGGTGCTGCTCCTGTGGGGTTTTCTTGGTGTTGGGCAGGCAATTCCAAAACGTGGGTGGCAGCAGCTGATTTGTCCCCAGGCTCTTCTGTGGCTGTGTCCTGGAGATGTACAGAGCAGCCCTTTGAGGTTCTGCATCACCTGCACCAAGGCCCTGCAGTTACTTTTCTAAGCAAGGCTTTTTAGGATGAAGGGTATTTTTTTTTAATTTTTTTTTTCCCCCCAAGAAATTAAACTTTTCCATGAAGAAGGAAAATATTTCTTTAGAAGGTCTCTTTTTCAGCTATTAAATTTGTTATATTTATTCACATAACAGCTGAGCCGTTCCTCTGTATTAATGTCTGCTTCACTGTGCCTGTTTCCCAGGGACACCAAATCTGTCTTACATTAAACTCCAGTCCTTGCATCGTTTTAACTTAGCCTTTTAGAAGGTGGTTCATTTCTAGTGGCAGGTGTAACAAATCTGTGTTTCCATGCCAGGTCTGGCCCACAGTTCCTGATGATCCTGAGCTGGGCAGGATCAGGCTCTTCTTCCTTCCTTCCTTCCTTATGGTTGGTACTACCCATTCCTCCCCTGCGAGAACTGATCGTTTCTTGTGTTCGTTTTCAAAGTGACCCTCCTGAGGATCACCAGACAGCAGCCACTGCGGCAGCGCTGTGCCGTGACATTGATAAACCACAACATATTGTTTAACATATTGTTCCCAGTCCAACATATTGTTCGCATTCATCATGGAAGCAATCAGTACAGACCATTTTATTGCAAACCTGCTTCCTGGTGCTCATCATTAGGTCATTAACCTTAACAATGTCAACATGTTCTCGGTATGCAGTTTAATTGGAGTGCAGAACAGAGCAGTTGCACAGGCTGTACCACATACGGAGGCATACAGTTTAAGAGCAATAGAAATGCTGTACCAGTATGGCACTGATGCTAAATAAAGTCAAGTCTGGACAGGAGATGCAAATTAAAGAAGGAAGTAGCTGTACCTAGGGAGTCCCAAAGAATTTCGCAGCAGAAGCATAATTTCCTGTGAGCACCTGTGCCAGGTGAAGGTTTTCATTTTATGGTATCAAATTCCAGGTACTGTTTTTGTAGTTCTTTTCCCTTGGTACCTTTGCCATTTCCAAGGAAAAGAGATGGGCAGTCCAGTGACTTTTGCTGCTCTAAGTGCAAACACTGATATCGGCAAGGCTTTCCTCTGAGAGTGCTTGTTAAAGAAGCAAGGCTTATGTCTCCTGGGGCTAGCTGCTCCCAGGCTATGTGATACCAAGGTAGAAATGCAGCAAACAACTTGGTTACGGAGGAGGCTGGTAGGAGCAAGTAAATTCTTCAGGAAAATACCCTAGTTTGTGTACTAAACTTTGGGGGAAGAGCTCTTTTCTTATGAGACTTGCTTAGTCAGTATAAAGTATTGTTTCTCACTGCTCTTCACATGTGCTGGTAAACAACTTTATCAACTGGCGCCAGGTCTTTGCAGTGACATCTGAAACTTCTCATAATGCTATTGAATGCTGATAACCTGTGGTTTGGGTGTTAAGGTTGAAATTTAAGGTATCTGTGGGATGTCAACTTCCATTTCTTGTTGATTTTTCTTGGCAATTAGGTAGATGTGAATGTTTCAGCCTCAAGTTCTGCTGGGTTTTGATTGCTGTGCAGCAGTACATAGGTGGGGTCTAATTAACTGCTGTGCATATGACTGAAAAAAGCTTTCCTCACTGCTCCAGGTGAAACTAGAAACTGCTCATCACTGCGAAGCCAAGGGCCATGTTTGCTGTGCTACAGGAAAGGAAAAGATGTGGCAGGGAAAGCACAAATGAGTGTAGCGGGATCTCAGGATGGGCAGCATCTCCGCTGCGATGCTTCCATTCCTCTTCCCTTGCTGCCTCCTTTCCTATAAAACACAAGTCCCTTTTCCTACCAGCCTGGCCTATTTCTGCTGTCTCATATTTTTGTGCTTTAGCATGGAGCGCTGCGCTGCCTTGACAGGAAAGTCCAAAGGTCTGATTGACACCCTGTTTCTTCCCCATTACAAAATAAACTAATTTCTTTAGCTTTGCACAATATTCTTCTGAAAACAGGTATTGATCTATGCAAGTCTGTAGACTGGGTAATCGATATCCACCAGTTTGGGAAAAATAAATAAATAAAGGGACAGAAAATGATGGATGAGAATACCATTGAGTGCTTTTTTAACTGATGCTGTGTTCTGATCACTTAGCTGCTGAAAGGGTGGGCTGGGTTTGTTTTGTAGCAGCAAACCGATGTGAAAGCTTTCAGATTCCCAACTTCAAATTAACCCGGTTGTTAGGTGTACTGAATGATTTTGAACCGGTGGTGCTTTCCAGTCTGACACTCTATCCAGTTAAAGACAATAGCTCATGAAGAAGGAGAGGCTTCCCTTTCTCCTACTGTGGCATTTATAAAGTGTAATCAAGCTTAGAGGTTTGACATTTGTATATATCTCAGCCTGTCTCCGTGGATCAGTCAGAGCTAGGTTGGAGGGCAAGACGAAAGACTTCATCAGCAGGGAAGCACTGGAGTGCTTCGGTCCTAGAAATCCAGAGAAGCTGCTACCTTAATCTTTCTCTAAATTCACTGTGCACTTCACACAGAACCTGTACAAAGCGTGTTCAACCCCTAAAATATAGCGTAAGTGGAAGGCAAGTGGGGCGTGAGCTTTCTGTGTGGTTTCTGCATGGGGAAGCATCCATGCAGGGCTGTGTGAATAATACGCTGTGGTTACAGATCAGGAATCTCCCTTTTGGCTTGTAAATGCCAGAATTAGCAATCTTGCTCCAGATACCTGTTGTCCCCTCCCATCTTGTGTTCTTTGCTGGCCGGATCTGGTCCCAAAGCAGACGTCACTCCTGCCTCACTCTGAGCACCAAGAGTTTGGGATCTGAAAGCCCCTGGAGGAGGGTGAGAGCCGCTCCAGCCCATGGTGCAGCAAGCTCTTTTCATCCTCAGCCCACTTTTCTACACCTTTGGGATACTAAGACCTTCTAGGGAGCTAATTACCATTTTTTAAACCAGTAATCAAAAGGCCAGATAACCAGTTAACAATCCTACTACAGACAACAAGGCCAGTCAAAGCTGGCCTGAGCTTTCTCTGAAGCAGCAGACACAGAGAAGCAGTGGTCCTCTGTAATATATACAGGTCTTCCAGATGATGAAGAAGCAGGTGCAGTTCAGATGTGGTTTCAAGCAAGTGAGAACAGACCAGGAGAGGTGGAGAGCAGGGGCAGTTGTATTGATCAGGCTGCCTAGCCTGCTGAAATCAAACACAGCTTATTCAAGGAGGTGACCTTATTTCGAAAGCTAGTGAAATAGTAGAAGAGTTTGGAAAACTCCGTTTGATGGAAATGGAGAGGAAATCAGGCCATGCTTTCAAAGCAATGTGTTTTTTCTCTCCCCATCCCTTGAATGTAGTTTCTTGAATAGACTTTAGCTGTCATTTCCTGAATGCTCAGGGAGCAGCTGGTCTGAGATTTTATATGTATTAACAGGGATCAAATAGGATGAGTGGAGCTGTGGTATCACTGGGGGAAGAGAGAAGGGGCTTGAACATGCCACATGCTGCGAAGGGGACACCAGCCTCCTTGTCCTCCTCGTCCTCCTCAGTCAGTCCGTGTACTTCTCAAACCAAGCCTGGTGAGTACCCCAGGAGCATTGTGTAAGACGTCTGCCTGTGAGCGGAGAGACCAGCAGTGTGCAGAGCCGGGATGTTAATTTGCTTGTACAGGATCCTCTCCTTGGGAACGTCCCTGTGTGGGGCATCCAGCTACAATGTGTTTTTCATTGCTTTGGGGTGGGAAAGAGCATCTCTGTAAGATCATCTAGTGGAAGGCTGTTTTCTGTAGAATCTACTATTCTTTAGAGTAACTGTTTTCTCTGTTAAGAAGTTGTGGTGTAACTTTGCAGAACTGCTCTGGGTTTCTGCATTAATTCTTACTTGGATCCTTGGAGATGGATCTTTTATGTTCCCAGAAATTCTTCGTCTCTTTGTTGTAATTAAACAACTCTCAGTGGTCGCAGTAGATCTGTGAGCATGAGGAAGCCTGTCAAATCAATACGAATCATTGCCAGACATAAGCTTAACAAGCCTGACCGGGAAGTACAAAGGAGCCCTCTGTCATTTAAAGAAATAAACAGGAGGCAGAGAACTTAATTCAGTTCAATCAGCTGCTAAGCCTGGCCTGACAACCAGCCTTCAGAGACACCTTCCCCTGGCTCCAGTGTTTAGCTGAATCAGCAGTTTTCCCTTTTCCCTACGAGAAGCCTGACTTCCCATGTGCATCAGCAGAGGAATAAAAGGATGGACACGCTGCTGTGCTGGAGCAACCTTGGCTTGAGGGCACAGCGTAAAAGCGATCTGGGTACTGCCTGATGGGGAGGCAACTGTTTGAGTTGGAGACTGAATCCTGGCAAAGGCGTGTGTGTTTGAACTGACATCAGCTGCCCAAGATTGATGTTTTGAAAGAAAATAGCAGTAGTAAGTGAAAAAGAGTTGGCCAACTGGCTGATGCCAACTAGGATAAAGAGAAGGAATCTGGAGGGAGATGGAAGTTGAGAAGGTGAATGGAGGAAATGGCAAGGCAGAAATCAGGGACTCAGGTTCTGCCTCTGGCTCCTTCCCTGCCCTTGGCCATGGTGATCAAGCTGAATAAATGTTTGTGAGTTTAAGGAACAAAGGAGTGATTTTAGGCACTGAATTCTAGATACTGAGGTCAAAAAATGAAGTCCTGCACCATCCAGGTCTTCCAAGAGAAAGCATGTTGTCAGTGTCATCCCTACACTGTTTCTCATCCTGACGTGGTGATAACACTTTCTGACTATTGAGTTTCCACCAAACAATGCCCAAAATATACTTATAACAAGAAAGACTCTTAAACCCCCACTTCAGGTAAGTCCTGGGCCAACTGTCTTTTAGAAGGACCGTAGTGGAGTCCTGATGAACAGTGTCATCCCCACATACAGGCATCGTAGGGAATCTGATAGTTTATTTATTTCTGAGTGCCTCAGTGTGCCTAGCTGTGTGCTGAGGCAGCGACACAAAGTCTCATAGTTTTGGGATTTGAGATGCGCATCAGATCTCGCTTCAGTTTGTCCATCCCAGACACTCGACCTGATCCCACTTTGGGGTGGCTGATTGCGTAGACCTGGAATTAGCTGAAGTATCTATACATTGCAGGTACAGGAGGAGCACAGCTGGCCATTTTGATTTGTATATGTTTATGTAAATGCCTCATAAAATATCCCCCATTGGGACAAGCCAAAGTCACGCATCATAAAGATCAGCTCCTGTAATGGCTTCTTTACAACTGCATTTGCCAAGGTAGTGAAAAAAAATATGCCTGTGTTTACAGGAAATTAATTTCTGCCCCCTCAGTGATCAGCCCTGAGCAAGCAAAAGAGCTGAATTATCCCAGTTGCTTCACTCTGGCAGAGAACTGCTCTTCGGAGCCTCCTGCAGTGTAATCCAGTGGGGATGTTTAATCAGAAAACCTTAAAGCAGCGAGGTCCCAATCCAGCAAGCCCTGTGCTCATGCAGCAAGCAGTCCTTCCTCAGCTAAGCACTAAATCATGCCCTTAATTTTACACCTGTGCCAGGCTCACAATACCGGACTGGATTCAAGGAGGTGTGTACATCTCTTGCTGAAGAAGAATGCATTTTTGCCTTTGGGCTTAAATTAGCATACAAAGAATGAAATGCCTTACGAGGCAGATCAGCAAGGTTATTTAAAACATAAAACAACCCAAGCATGACAGGACCTACCAAGGGAGGAGGACTTCGTAGTGCCAGTAGATGGTGCTCTGCAAGCTCCCTTTATGGGTGAAGTCCACACTGATCCCAGTTTTATGCAGCACCCCAGAAGCCTTATGGCTTAGTGCTGCTCCCATTGTAAAGGAGGTCTTCATAACTTTGCTGGGAGTGAACCTAGGGGAGTTCTGCAGAAAGCAGTTGGATTTTGTAGGAGTCTTTAGCTGAATGGTAAGATTTAGCCTTCAGGTAAGATTTTTGTAGCAAGAATGTAACTGCTGAATGCTGCGGATGAACCAAACCTGAACTATCTAATTCAGTAGGGCTTCTTCTTGAGAACTGGAAAGAGTTGGTGGAATCCTTGGTGGAAGCCAGCTGGAAATTTGTCTATAAATTCATTAAACATAGGTTTTTCTCCTGAAATCTGTTGTAAAACAGATTTTTATTATTTTATTGATTTTTATTATTTTAAGATTCTCGCAGAGTGGATAGTGTTGCTGCAATGGGCAGATCCACCTTCAGGACAAATGCTGCTTCTGCTCCAGCTAACAGCACTGCTCCCCAGCCACGCTGGTCCCTCTTAATTGTTGCTATCAGAGGCACTTCTGCAGCTGGGGTGCCCTGGTGCAGGGGTTGTGCATGTATGAGATCTGGTTTGCAACAGAAGCAAACCCCTGTGTAGTTCCTGCCAATGAAAGTATGGCTTTTATTTCTGTCCCCTTGTAGCCGAAGATTAATCATGGAAGAGGTAAAAAGCAGCAGATATGGGCAGCTGTTCAAATTAAGTGTTTTGTCTATATGTATCCACCCCACCGTGTGTGTTAAATCTAGCCTTGGCCATTGCAGCTCATCTAGCCGAGTCGATGAAAGAGAAGTCTGTTTTCTTGCACGTCCCCCTTAAAATTTGAGGAGTTTCCCTGACAGAGTGATGTATAGTTATAGGCTCAGTAAAAGGTAGAATGATTTATGGCTTACATGCTGTAAATCAATAAAAAGAATCACAGACATTGACAGCACATTCACAGCCCATTTCTTTAAATGGAAGGCACTTTTCTATCCTTCCCATTTCAGACTGGTTGGCACACGGGGAGGTTCCCGCCACTAACAAGTGCTAAGAGAGTCTTTATAAAGCTTGTAAAACCTACATCTTATGTAATACTTCTCCTTATATGCCCTTTCTTGCTTTATCATCGTTTCCAGTCGTAGAAAGTACCATGTCCTCCACCCTGGCTTATGTGATTACCTTCTCCTGTGGGGTATATGAACAAAACACATTAAAAATCTGCAGGTTTTTAAGTCCCTCCAGACCAGTCCACTAACCTCTGACTTTCCAGCCTTGGTATAAATCCCAATTAAACTGTCTTTGGCTGGCGTGACTCTTGGTGTGGGGTAGGGTGTGTGCTGCAAGTGCTGGGAGCAGCAGGGGAGGTGCAGAGGTAAGGGCATCTCCCCTGGCCGGCGAGGCTGTGATGCTGCCGATGAGTTTCAGGTGCTGCAGGATGGATTTCAAAGGGAAAGGGGGTGCCCTTAAGTGAGCCTCATGCAGAGCTCTGTTATGAGGGTGCTGCTCCCCAGCCCTGGTGCCCCACGTCCAGCAAGAGCGGCTGTAGGGCTCGGGGCTGTGCAGGCCAGCTTGCCAGCACGGGGAGGTGGGGATGGGGAGCCTGGGTGCCAGCCAAGTACAACTTCCTTTATTTACATATAGATACCAGTCCTGGAACATGTTTAACTGCTTTGTTGAAATGGGCCATAAATGGGCCATAAAAGTTAGCCATTTAAGTCTGGAGAAGCATTAAGAGACTCTTCAGTGGTGGATGGGTTATAAATAGTCCACAGCCGAGCCACACTTCAACAAATGCCTGGTTACTGGCTGCTCTGAAAGAGCCCTCTCCAAATACCCGCCATCTGCTCTTTCCAAGGGCAGCCATGTAACAGAACAGGACAATTGCACAGGGTTTCTTCAGCCGAGTTACTAAGGCTTGTCTAAGCTCTAAGCAGCAGTCAAGCTGTTAAAAGTTCCAGGCTAAAAGAGAATGTCTTTTAGAAAATCAAATTTTTCATTAAAGCTTCCATTTGCCTTTAAAGGCAACATGTATTACAGGTGCGCTGATCCCTTGGGAACACAGCCTGTGCTTAGATATTCTTTGGGTAAGCTGGAGACTTTCCTAAGTCAGGCCAAAACTGAAATTTTAGCACCTTAAGGCAGTTTAATGTCTCCCTTGTTTCTTTTGATGAGGGAATAGGATACACGCTTTGCACAATCGGCATTATCTATAGGATTGCAGCCCTGCATACTGCAACCAACACCTCATCATGGTGTGCAAAAGTAAATGAAAAAGCAGCAGTGATTCTAATTACTGTATGCTAATTGGGCTGCATTCAGGCTTCATTGATGATGCTATTATGCTGCAAGAAAACAATGGCAGCATATGTACTTACCTTGCTCTACTTATCCTATGATTATTCTCTGTTAGTACAGAAACATACTGAAAGTATCAGCCTGCACACAAATTAGTCTATGAAATGGACCACTGGAAGTAACAGCCCTTGAGCACATTCATTCTCTCTTGTTTTCCATCAAATGCAATATTGTGGATGCCACAGCAGCTCAAAGCACTTTTATCTTGTATTGGGCTCAGGTTGTAATAGCATTTGCAGTCTTGTGTTTCCTCCCAGGGAAACACTTTTGTATTCCACTCAATCCATCCTGATGTCCTTATCTGGTAGGATCTCCAATGCAAAGTTTCACCGTGGTGGTCTGGAAGTCATGCGGCCTGGGGAAGCATCACCCGTGCAACGTGCATCCAGCAGCACTCCTGTGCCAGTGCTTGCCAATTAGCTCTAGACTAAATTTGATAAGGGAGGGGGGTGCATACTGTGCTGTATTACTCACTGACTGCTGCTCTGGTAACATGAGCATAACTTGCTTTTTACTGTAAACTGGACTCAGACATTTGCATATTGTTTTTTACAGTAGTAGCTAATATGCTGAAAGCTGCCGGAGTGATTACAAAATCATCAGTGCTCGTTCTAGTGTGATACATTCTGTTTGTCTAGCTGGCTGTTTTGCTACCATATATATTTATTGAAGCTGGCTGAGTATCTTATTCAGTGATGTTTTGCTTATTTATTCAAGAACGAGATCATCAAAATTCAGCCAAGCTCTCTGTCCTCAACATACACAAATCTAATCTAGCGTTTTGAACACGCCCATCACAATAGCAACTGAATGCAAAATTGAATGCGATTCAAAAACTGAATGCAAACTTGATAGGAAGAATGAAGAAAGCCTGCCCCCCCACAAATCCATCCCCGGTATTACTCTGCAGTACTGTAATGGCCTCTGAGAGGTGAAGGCACCATTTTTCCCTTTAAGGCACCAGCCTTGCTTAGTAACTCAAACTAAACTCGAATGCTGAGTCCCTGGGGAGTTTCTAGCAGGTGCCTGTCTCAGGGCCCATCAACTAGTAAAGCGGTCATGATGTCATGTACAATATTGTGGTCTCATCAGGGAGACTGATTTGTGTTGCATTAAGCAAGACAGAGTTGCTAATCTCCACTGAGGTTTACACGGGAAAATTTAAAGCCTATTCCAGTATATTAAATGAGGCTGAAAAGCTTCGATCAATAATTTCCTTTGTATGAAAAATAAGAGATGAAAATGATGGTAGATTGATTCAAAATACTTAATGCCAGATACCAGGTGATGGAAGTACCTTGTAAATAGCATTTTGTACAGTTGCCAATGAATTAGTCTAAATTGTGAGGGTGATTGAAATGTATTTTATAATGTTCATCTCCACTTTAGTGGCCATTTACAAAATTTAGAAGAATATGAAATCCCCAAAGAGTAAGTGAGCAGCCAGCAAAAAACCAGAGTAGCTTGCAGTGGTAGTTTGCAAATGAGATCTTGGAGTACTTTATAAGACAAAAAGCCAGAATTCTTTACAAGCAAGAAGAATCAGTGCTAGTAGTGTTTTAAATTTTAAAATGTGTTTTCTAAGTACCTCTTTTTTCATCAACCCTCTCTTTTACATGGAGATTATGATCTTTGATGTGGATAGTGAAATGAATGGTTTTTTAAAGTTAATTTGGTAATAAAAGAACATTGCCTTCTCTGAACAGCCCTACACTCCATTGGGGCGCTTCATAGGACTATGTTGTCTATCATCACACTGACTTCTGCAGGGAATTAGGAGAATTGTGTTGCTTAGCTGGCTCACTGGAGCTGATGGTGACCTTGGTGGGTGGTGTGATGGCTCCTGGGGACAGCCCAAGGTCACAGCTGGAAGAGGATGCCCAAAGAGACCTGAGGATTGAGACCAGTCACATAGTCTATTGCAACCTGTCTCTCCCTGTCTGTTCAGAAGAGCTCTGCAGCCCTCCTCCCCTTTCTCTGAAGTTTTTTTCTGGTTCCCAGTTGCTCTGTGAGTTGTCCCAGGGCTGCTCCCAGCAGTGCTTGGGGAAGGCTGCAGTGTGGGTCTACCGCGGCCATGTTTTTTCCATGTCCTCAGAGATAACAAACAGCTGGACAATCCAGCAGGAGTTGCTCCAGAAAGATCCATCCACTTGGGAACTTGGCTTTTGTTCAGAAGTGGGAGTAAGCAACAATTTTTGCTTGTGTGCTCTTGTAGTGGGTGTGGAGTCATTAGGGCTCTGCACTCTGCAAATTTGGGCCTTAATCACGCTGAGAACTTTATTTTGTGATGACTTCTTGCTTCTTTAATGTATTGTGGCACTATGGTACTGATATTGGAGTTGATTTCTCTGCTGGCTGAAGCCAAGACTTTATGCAGACAGATCCCACTCGAGCAGTTCAGATGACACGTGAGTGATGGCCAGGCTGCCTGCACGGGGTTCACTTCCACTTTTTGTCCCCAGGCTGTGAACCTGAAGTTCCCATCTCTAGATGGGGTTGTGCAAAAGTCTGCTTGGGCTGGGTGCTATTTTTTTGTTTATCTTCGTAATTAATTTAGTGGGAAAGTCTCTGCTTCAAAGTCCTCTTGGATGGAGCTGGCGTTTTTAGCCAAGCATTTTAGGTGCACTCCCACCTTCCTACTCCATGATCATATAATCTGGAGGAAGAAGACGGTGTGCAGCTACTGGTGCTATAACAGGAGGCTAGTGATGTATTTTGTCCTTTTGTACCTTACTGTGTTTATTGGAATAGGAAGGAAATGCAACCAAGGAGAGGCTGTGGAGTGCCCACAGGGTTATGCTGATCACCAGTGCCAAAGGAGAAGTGCTAGAAAAGTAATATCTTCTCGTGAGTAACAGGAAAACAGCATTTTTTTTCTGGTGATTCAGTCTACTAATTAGTTTCCAATACTCAGTCCACAGGATTTTTGCAGGAAATAGGTCTTTCTATTTATAAGTTGTTGTTCTATCAAGTCACAATGTTTAATTTGTGGCCTTGAGGATTTTCATTTCCTCCTCGTCAGGTGAATTTTAACTAAACCATGTTCCGTCAGCACTATACGAGCTGCTGCCAAAACTGCTCTCAGTGCCTCAGTCTGGGTCTTTGCGGGGAAGAGGGGAGCTGGAACAGGGCTGAGCCCCTCGGAGACCCCTTGGTACCTAGAAGTGACCATGAGCAATGGTCCTTTCTTCCCTTGTTGGCTTTTCTGTCTGCCCTCGGAGCCTGTCGTGCTGACCTCTATGGTCAGGACACGCTGCGATTGCTTTCTCTCGATTACTGTTCAGTGTGCACATGTAGGAGACCGTGGCCCTTATTCACTTGCACCAGAGACTCGTTACAACCTGGCAATCAGCAAAATCCATACAAGCCCCCGAAGGACTGGCTGGCTCTCCACAGGTGATGTCTGACCTATTAATATTGATGAAGGTGAGTAGGACAAACAGATTTAGCTTGGATCTCAGGTCTTTGGTTAGAAAAGCACAATCCCCTGCCTCCCGCCCGAGCGTGTTTAATCTGAAGCTCTTACCCGAGTGCGCCGCTCCCCTCTTGCCTTCCTCTTTGGAAGTTGTGTTACTCTTGCCTTCCTCTTCCCTGTTGTGTTACTGGCTCCACACCTCTGCGTGGGTGAAGGGGACGCAAGCCAATATGCACAAATACCGTGCAATTCCCAGAGCCACAGGCTGAAGAGGCTTAACTTTTGTTAACCCCCTGAAGCTGTAGTCTTTCCCTCATGAAGTCGGTCGTTGCCTATTTCTGGGCAGCTTGCCTACCCAGCTACTTGCTTTCATGAAATTTATAAATATGTATATACACACACGTTTCTTTGGGGCCTTCATTCTTCTGTCAGGTGTCTCTGAAATCAGCTGTGGGGTTCAAAATGTACCTGGGGAAAAGGGAACATGTCCGTCTGTTCCCGAGGCAGAGTCAGGTTGGAGGGGACTTCTTTAAAAGCTGAGTCAAAAAGAAAAAAAGACTCAAAGGTTTAAAAAAAAAAAAAAGTTCTCTCGCCAGAAGAGAACCAGCAAGTATAGAGTTGACTGTTGCATCCATTAGATTTCCTTTTTTCTCCATATTGCCAGGTTTTTCCATATTGCCAGGGAAAAGTCAGGGATGGAATTAAATGTCAAAATGGGGCTTGAAATCAGGATCTGTATTTTAAATCCTTTCCAGGTTTGGGCTGTTGTGAGGTTTTTATTTTAACTTGTTACAAACGAGTGGCAAGCTTTTTTATCCAGTGCTGATGGTGTAAATACAGAGATTCAAAGAGGGTATTTCCTCAAAGATCTCACTTTGAGTTAAAAAACACAGTAAGGTTCTGCGTAATTTCCCCATATGTTTTCTTGAAAGACAAAACTTGTGATGAAAGTGAAGAGACTTGTATTTTCTCTCTGGCACTGCTTGCTGTGTTTCAAAATCCTGTTTGGTATTTGCAACTGCACATTTAAAATAGGCTCTTTGTGTTCATTCATAATTTTTCTTGGAGGTTATTAAAGGTAATAAAGTATTGTGGAATGCATTTCTGAAAGCTAGGTGCACTGTTGGAGCTTTTGAAATATTTATTAACGTTTCTACATGTTCCTTGCAGAGGAGAAGCAGGTGAGGATTAATGTACATCACTTGGGGCATCTGGCCTGACCAAACACATTTAGCTCATCTGAATGCTGAGCTGCATCCTTGGTATTTCCCAGGACCTGGGATCCGATTCAGAGTTTACTGAAGCCACTTGCCCAGCAGTGGAGGTCTCGATATAAATCCTCAGGGCTCTGGCCTCGGACGGGACCGCCAGAGCATTGCTGGTTCGGCAGACAAGCCTGGGGTGCTGAAAGTTGCCCTCGCTCCTCTTGCAAAGCTTGGCAGTGTCTTTGAAAATAAAAACCCATGCGACTTTATGAGCCATGCAGTGGGAGCGCAGCAGGAGAAGTGGAAGAGGGTGTTTCCATAGGCATCAAGCGACGACCCTTTGAAAGGTAATGAATGTCTGGCACTGCTTCCCAGCACCAGGAGGAAACATGTGGATAACTGCAGATGTTACTGCTGTGGAGAAAGGGGGGCAGAAGCAGGAGGAATAAGAGAGATGCTTCACTGCCGTTGCTCTAAACAGCAAACAAATAAGCACTAATCAGTAAATAAGCCCATAACATTTTCCCCCAGACACTGTCCTCAGATGGCCTGTTCGTGCTAATCCTCCTCAGCATTGAATCACATGCAGAGCAAAAAAACCCCAAACCTCTGAGCAAGAGATTTTAAACTTACACTATCTAGGAGAAAACTTCTCACCGGGGCTGGTTTATAGATTGTAACAAATAATACCAGGCCCCAGGCTGAACGCTCAGGCTGCGGCTGCGTTTTGAATCTGCTGCTAATTCATAAACATCACAAGCAGTTGATTTCAGCAGAACCCCTTGATTTAATTACACTCTTGTATACAATAGGGACCTTGCGTTTTCCTATATGTAATGAATATTAAGCTGATAGCCCTGTAATTTCCTGTGCCAGGCTTGCTCTCATTTTTTGCATATTGATACCACATTTGGTTTGTTATTTTCCAATTTTCCAGTCTTCTAGACTTGTGCTCAGCGAGTTCTCCATAGTAATTGCTGTTGGCACACACATTTCCTTCCTCAAATCTGCTCTAACACCGTGGAATGAATTTTGTCTCATCCTAGAGATTTGCTTGGGTTTGAATTTCTCTTATTTATTCATTGCCTTTAACTCGGCAACCCTGGAATCATGCAGGACACTGGATATAATTTCATATTCCACAGTTTTAATTTCCTCTTTTACCCCAGGCAGCCCCCCTTCCCCTCCACGTGCGCATGTGGATGGTTTTTATCTGACCCTGTGACTTTCTGCTGTTCATAAGCCACTTTCCAGTGGTACTTCCTCAGAAACTCCTAGTCAAATCTGAACGCCAAAAGGGATTTCAATGTGGCAGCATCAAAAATAAGGTTGATATTTACTATATCTTCCTGGCCTCTTGGTGCTTTTGGTGTTTGTTCAACTTGCTTTTTCTCTCTGTCTTTGAGGTTGCTCATCTGGGTGTGTCCTACCTTGCCTCTGGGGGCAGGGGGGGATAAATCTCTTTCTTTGTGAGATTCAGTCACTGGAAGAGGTGCAGGGTGAGGTCTGTGTGCCAGGGAGGCAGTGTGTGAGGTTGCTTTTGATTTGAGTGTTTTTGTAGGACTAGTGGGGAATTAAAACAAAAAAGGAGTTGACAACATACTTGAGGTTTTATTTGAACTAGAAAACAGACCTTCCTTAAGTGTTAATCATACAAGATATGTCAGCTAAGTGTCTATAAATGCCATCCCCAGCCTGCTGCACTGGAGTGCTGGGGAGACACGATTGGCCCTGAAAGGGTGAGTGTTTGATGCCTTTGACTGTTGCTGTTCTTAGAAATAGCAGCAACTTAGGAGGGAAAGAAAAAAAAAAAAAAGACAAAGAGGAGGGAAAAAGGAAAAAAGAAAAGCATTAACTGAATTTTCTCCATTTCCCAAGGTGCTGTGTGAAAATCAACTTTCTCAAACGTGCCCTAAGGAGGGCACCCACTTACTGAAGCCCTTGAGCTTATGGTTTGTGTTCAAAAAATAGTCAAATAGGCTCTTGCCCGTGGTAATGCCAGGCAGGCTGTGCGTGCTGCTGGCGCCTCTGGCTTTTCAGACTTTTGGGCCCATTTCTGTCTCTGAGATGCTCATGAGGCTTACGTCCTGAAGAAGCAGGTACACCCCGGCACCTCTCTTACAGCCATGATGCAAGTCGAGGTGCTCTTTCTCTGTGAGTTCATGGCACTGTTTTTCATCCTGGATATAATTTCTCTGGCTGTAAAAGGAAAGCCAGATGCCTTCTCTGTATTTCTTTGTGATTTCTTTCCAGGAATATTTACTGAGGGGAGTATTCCCATGGTGAATAATCATCTTTGCCAGAACAAACAGCAAGAAGAGGTGTGCCCATATCACAAACCTAACCTTTACCCATCACACCCTCATGCTCGACTGTACTGCTGGCAGGGAGGTGGTAAGCTGGCTGTCTGCGCTTATCCCAGGTAAGCAACTACCATTTTCCTAAATATCCCAGCCTTGCTGACTGATTTTTTTGAATCTGAAGTTGTATGAAGGCCAGGTTCTTTCTCAGGACTTAGTATATAATGTTTTTATCTCATGTTCTTCTGTTCTCCACCCATCCCTCAGAGGATTGACCAACCCTGCAGCTCCACCTGTTTTAACCAGTATGTTTTTGTTATATTTTCTATACTAGCTTTTCAGTCTTTGAAACCTCTTTCCAGTTTGGCCATCATTGTAGTGCCCAAGAGGAGCAGCCAGGGCCAGGAACAGTGTGGGTGAAGTAGTCGTGTTGATGGTGGTGTTGCCGTGTGATGATGCAAATTTTTCTATTTTTGTCAGAAATGAGTCTTGGTGAACCAGAGTCTAGATCAAAGATATCATAGTTGGAATTCTGCTTATTTTGTCACCTCTTTCTGCTGAGTAACCTACTTCCTGGTGCTACCTGATGTAATCAGAAGCAATCTGTGCAATTAACAGTCTGAGAGACATCTTTGGATGGGAAAACTGTCATGTTGCTGTCTTTCCCAGTTGAGTTTTATTTTCCTTAGTGCTCTCAAGGTCTCTTAGTTCCTTTCAAGAGATAATTCGTACTCGCAGGCTCAGCAATTATTGATGGCTTCCTTTGGCAGACAAACAGAGTATGTGAGCATGTGTGCATCGCTCACAAGGTACATACCACTGTCCTAAATGCATTGTTGAACATCTTAAAATTAGAAGCAAAAACAACATTCCTCACTGAAAACCTTGTTTTTTCAAAGCAGAGTTAATTGCACCAACTCCTCATCCACGTGTATAAAAAAGGAAAACGGCCCATTTTGTTTTTTCCCAGTGTGGATTGCTCTTATTCCTGTTGAGAGGGCTGATCAGGAAGGACGTGTGTGTTCAGTTCTGGTTGTGTGATGGTCCTGAGGGCTTAGCGATGAGCTCGGAGATAAGTGCATGCTGGAGTGCCCGTGGTGAGCTAGGATGAGCTGAAACGTGCTTGAGGGCTTTGCTCCATCTGACCCACGTGGTTGCGTTCACCTGGTGATGCTGGAGCCAGAACATGAGGTGTGAAGAGCCTCCTGGACCCAACCTTTCCTCCACTCGTCACTCCCCTTGATGGCTGTCACCACCTGCTCTGATCTGCTGGTGCAGTGCCCAGTACCATCCCTGCCCTGCTCAATGCACTCACACTGAGCCAAGGTAACCTAAAAACCTGCAGGTAGATAGGGGGTTTTTTGCTAGTTTTGCCTCGTTTGCTGACTCTGGACCAGTTGCACACATGGTCACACTGGCTGATAGGAGAGGGATCAGCCAGCTGATGTGTGCAGGCACCGCTCACAGCTCAGCACCAAGCCCCGGCAAACCAGAAATGGATGAGGTCTTTATCAACTAGGCTGCCTTGCACAGAGGAGATGCTGATCACTTGGTGACTTCTCTCCTGAAAGGCTGGTTGTGGGCATCAAAGAGGGCACCCCAGGCACCGTTAGCTGTAGAGGTATCAGTGGCAGACAGCTTTGGTTCAGGAAAAGGGGAGATTTTTCTGAGACAGTTTTGTGAGGAGTAGACAGCTTGTGTTCTATAGATTTTTAAGTGTATTTTGAAGGGTGAGACTTGCTGGGTCTGTGTGACCCTGGCTCAGATTCGGTTTGATACCTCGGAGGTGAATTGATGGTTTATATTTTACATTTAGGCAGGGCCCAAATCATCCTCCTGTCTGTAGCTGATTTAAATAATGGCTGTCTCTGCGATGGTAAAGGGTGAAACCGGTTCTCCTGCACTTCCCTTTCTGAGAAGAGAGCAGAAAGTGGCTGAGCGAGCAGCACATAGGGTTGCAATAGTCAGAGTTATTCATAACAGTTGAGCACGTAATTGTGCATAATGCAGCAGAAACATTTCTCTTCTTGTGATTGAAAGGCATTTGCTTTTGATTGGTGTGTAACTATTCTACCTGGGCTGTGAATCTGAAACATTTCAGGCACGAGTGCTTATCAGTCACATCTGAAAACACTGGAGCAAAATGGCCTCGTGACAAACACAAGCAGGGCAAATAACAACCTTTACAAGACAGTTTTATAGAGCAGGATAAACAACAAGGGCTGGATCCTCAACTGTAGTAAACCATCCTGTCTGTACTGATGCTGCCAGTTGAGGTGCTGATCCTCAGAGATCTATAGAAATGTCACGCAGGAGCAGCTGCCTCTTTGCTTTGTGGCTGTTACTGTTATGAGCGGTCCTGAGAGCCAGGCTTCCAGCGTGGTTAGGAAGTTGATATCATCCACCTCTATGCTTGGGAGCTGGTGAGAAATGCTTCCTACCAGCAAACCTTTCGTTACCTAGAATCGTTGTGGAGCAGGCAACTCGGACACTGTGAGCTCGGGCACTGTGCAAGGGATGCTGTGTCAATGGTTGTTTGCCATCACTTCAAACCCAGGGGCTGCTTATTTCCTTTATTCTCCCCTTGGACCAAATATTGACCAGCAGGCTGGGAGTACCCACTCTTTTGGGCCAGCAGGACAAAAGCATCTGAAAGGGCTGTGGAGTGCACTTGGGAACACTGACATGGTCCCAGTGGACAAGAGCCTGTATATGCGGTGACTCATTAACTTGTACACCTTGATCAACCTCCCAGTATAAAACTTGAGATCTGAGTTGGTGTAGGGGGCAAATTATCCTCAAGTGAGCTCAGATTTCAATCACAGAGGAAACCTGTGCTGCTCCTTTTACCAGACTTGTATTCAGGTGAGGAGTCCACTCAGAGCTGCTGATTTGAGACTTTTACCTGTGTGAAATTCACTTTGGAAGAGTAATATCATTAAAAAGGGAAGCTGGCTGGCTCTCCTAAATTAAGCAATTACTCTCAGACACAGCCCTTTCTGTGAAGTAGTTGGAAGTTCTTCCTCAGGCTGAGATGGAAGGTGGTTTAACAAGGTGTTTTACAAAGTGTAGGTGGATAAATTTCTGAAGCATATCTGTATTAACCTGCTGTGAAGGCTGCACAGAGGTTAAGCAGATAGATAACTTTATAGAAGCTGAATAATCACACTATTACTCTATATAATCTTGCTGGAAAGCATATTTTTTTCTACTGAGCAATGATACAGAAGGTATTTGTGTGTAGTGATTACAGCAGCAGAAATCAATTGCACACAGCAAATAATTTGTTAGCGTAGGGATGCACATTATATCATCAATAAAGGGATTAGTTTGCTGAACTATGAGGGTGAGAAGAAAGCAAACTTTACACTGGTATAACTAGTCCAGTCATAATATTGGCAACAAATACATCCGGTATACATACATCCCTCTGAAGATTAATATGGTCTTGTGAGGTTTCCTTAATACCCACTAGGTCTGTACGTTCTTTGCATCTTCAGTATATGCCACAAGTATCTACTCATTAGCTCCTTAAAAATAACACTTAGCCTGGTTTTAAGGAACGTAGGCAAGTACACTGCTACATTTACCACTACAAAAGAAAAAACAATCACCCTAATGTCTCTGCATCTATTAAGATACCTTCTGTTAAGATGCAGGTATGGTAATAGGTTTCTTTTTTCTGCTCATTAGGAGCCCTGTCGTCTTGGATTAGATATTGCCAAAGGCAGGTGTGGTCCCTCATCCCTGGCTTGGATGCGGCCCTGGAGGTGCTAATCTCAGCTGAGCTCCTCTTACACAAATCCTGCTCCCTCGTTGCACGTATGCTGTGCTATGACAGTCACAAATCACTGTGGAGGAGAAGCCTCCCCAACACCTGTGAGGTGGGTTGGTTTAATTATCCTCACTGCAGAGTGGATTTTCCAAGTGTGCTGCTGATAGCACGTGTTCAAGGTCACCTGAAGAGAGAGTGACTGCTTGGCTGAGAAACAGATGTTAGGCTCTGCCTCTTCTCCCACCTCCTCGTCAGCCAGACATCCCCACACCTCTTTCAAGCTGCAGGAGAAAATCCCTCCTTAAACCTCTCCAAAAGATGTCTTTAACCCCTGTCTGCAGCTCCCTGGTGCAGAGGGGACTGCTGGTGTAACTCCTTTACAGGTAAGGTGGGGCGTGATGTCTTCTCTTAGAGCGTCCCTTTGGTTCTCAGTGAGTACCAAGGCCAGAGCCAACTCCAGCATGGTGCTCTGCAGGGACTGGTAGTGCTGAAGGCTGAGATTCGTCTTGCTACAAATCCTACACATTAGGCAGGAATGAGTCTTGCCTTACTCCAGGTTTGAGGATGGGTTTAAAACTGACCACTTTGGAGGAGAGCCAGAAAACGAGGAGGCAGCTGAAAAGGCAAGTTGTGCATCAGCAGGGGAAAATAATCCTTCCTGATTCCTGCAGGTAGCTAGAAGTCCCAAAGCGTGGGATTAATGTTATATAAATAAGGTGTAAACAAACTCACTGGCAGTAGAATGCCTAAACCCTTTAGCTCTCTTAAAATCAAACCTGTTCTGGGAGGATTCAATTATTTCTGAGATCTCACCTTAGCTAGGGATTAACTGACAGCAGAGATCAGGAAACCCATTATATTTGAATCTGTGTATATACTTGCTGGGCTTAGTTTTTGCTGCGGATGGTGTAAGGAAGATGCAAAGCCTTAATACATTAGCTGTCAGGCCCATTCAGTTTTTATAGTCAGCCAGTGGTCCCTTTGGATTCTGCTGGAGCAACTGGAGATTGTAGTTTCTTGGCCAAGAAAAAAGGAGAATATGACACATCCCAGCATATATCAGGAGCTGGGAGAGTAGTGAAGAATATCTGGTGTTGCCTTGCATTGTGTAGAGATGTTTTCTGCAAGCTAATTAATTATCCTCAGGATCAGTCAGAAGGTATTGATAATTCCTTGGCCCATTTCTGTGATGGCTGAAGCAAAAAGCCCATTTGTCAAGGCTATTTTGGGAAGTGTTCTGCTTCCGATGTCCTGCACTGTGCTCCCCACCGTCATGGGCATGTCAAAACCCGAGGACTAGTTCCCCCAGCTGCAGAGTGCGTGACATGGGGTGGGAAGGCAGGAGAGTGGCAACAGCAAAGTCTCTGACCTAAACATAAGGAAAGAAAGGGAAGATCACAGCTGAGTTATTACTGAAAACAGAAACACATGTAAATTCTACCTCAGCTGGCCTATTCTGGGTAGCTTCCAGACATTTAATTGGCTAAGACAGTTATATAGCACTGTCACTATGTGCTGGGGACCCATATAAATCGTCAGTTGATGGTTTCTTTTGCCATTTCATGTAGCCATACCTGGTGGCTTGAGCGTTACAGGAAGGAAGCAAAATACAACTCATCCTGTCAAGAGCTGCTCTCTATTGTAATTGCAGTATCTATAAGGAGTGTCAGGGTTGGATTATTGGAGATGTCAGAAACAAAATGGGAGAGATTAAACGGCCACAAAGAGCTGCGAAATGAGGAGGTAATTGCACTTCATGAGAGTGCAAAGATAACACTGGGAATGCAGATCTCAACCAGCATTGTGTGGAGCTGAAAGTGCATGCTTTGTGTCCCTGAGTCTCTAAGTGCGCTCCTCGGAGCACGCTACGATGCCTGGCCTAGAGGAGCTGAGCACTCGGCGAGCACGGCCCTGCTGACCTTGCCAAAGAAGACACTGTGATCCTCTTGCAAGAGAGAGCACAGAAGAAAGGTGAACTCTGTTGCGTCATGAATGCACTTCAGTAGAATCGTGTTACCCAGCCTTTTAAATGAAGAAAACAGCTCCCTGCTGAATACAAAAGCAGGGAAGACACGTAAGTGATTCTGCATGAAAGGCTTCAACAGGCAGAACATCTCCAGACGTAATGGCAAGTGTGCTGCCTGGTGTACCACGCTACACGCCTTGGCATGGGGCCAGTTCTGGGCTTATCCATCACCTTCATCAGCCCCTCAAATGCTGCCCCAGGTGAGCTAACCTGGGGTCGGTAGGAAGCCATGAGAGAGGCAGAGCATGAGCTTTTTGCCTTCTTGCAGATGCCAGCTACCATCCTGAAACAGCGCTCAGACAGAAGGAGAGCTCTTCTGGCTGTCATTTATCTGCAGTTGGTTCTCATTACTGAAAGGCTTCTGAACGCTGCTGTAGTGATACTGGACAGATGTATTTGTTTCAGCTCCTGTTTTTTCCATTGTGTCTGCATGGCACTTTGGGGGGGATCTCTAGACTGGCTGCAGAGCAAGGCTCGCTGCCTGTGCAAAGCTGTCTGGACAGCCAGAGGACGTCTGAAATGACTTATCTATTGCAAGGAGCCATTTAATGTCCCTTTTTAATTGATGGAGAAAAACGGGCTCTTCCAGGGTTCAGTTTACCCAGTGGCTGTAAGGTGGGTTGAACTGCCCTGTGGGGCTTCCTTGGGCTCTGCTGGCTGTAAAGGGAGCCAAGGCAGCTCACCTGCACTTCAATAACTATGAACAGTGAGATGAGTTTGACCCTAGTGTATGCCAAGCTATACGACAGAGTTGTTGGGTGCACTTGGACTATCTCTAGGTTAGCAAAGCAGACAGTGCAGCTGCCCTTCCAACTCCTATGCGAATAGTCTGCTAGCCCTTTAAGGAGCTGCTCTCAGGACCACTTTCTAACAGTTATATAGACTTACTCTTCTCCCTCTCTGAGATAAATCACTTTTTCTGTTTAGTGTTTGATCCTGTTATTGTGATACTTGAGCTCTTGAACATTAGTCTCAAATGAAACCACTTATGTGATGCTGCAGCAAGGCTAAGGGGTGGCATCATGTCTGTTGACCAGTTGAGGGGGTGGGAGTAGCCTCCAGGTCAGGAGTAAAAGTGTGAACAAAGGAATTCAGGTACTTGATAATCACTGAAATCAAATTTCCTGTAAGAAGTCAGGGACTATGTGACATGGTGAAAGTCAAACACAGAATACAGAGCAAAGGAAAGGTCTTGCTCCTTCCTGCAAAGAGTTAGCAGGGGTCAGCATGGCCTGATCTCTGTATGGCCTGGCCTCCTGCTTGGCCATGTCTCGCACGTGCGTACTGCCAAGCTAAAGATGAACTTCAGTGTCTTACTTCTCATGGAGCACAGGTGTAAAAGTTGGAGTGGAGCAAATGGCTATTTCTAGCAGCCTACCATCTTTCCTTTCTCTGAAAGTTTAAGGGACATATTTTTCTTTCCCTGGAGCAAGGAGGTCAGCGTGGCTTTTCTACACGTAGAGGATATGCACTGTCTTTATGAAATGCAGGTTTGTTTTTGGTTTTTTTTTTCCTTCCCCAAGAAGCTTCATGTTTGATAGAGTAGAAGTGTGTTACATCAGGGGAGATTGTTTACTGGCAGTTAATTGGAGTCTGCCTGGGTCCAATAACTAGCTTTTTATGGTGTCTGATTAACTGTTAACCTAAATTCAGGATACCGCCCCTGGCATAAGTAGAATGGGCTAACTGAAGATCTAGCCCAATTAGTCTAAGTGGCATGGGTTCTCCTTTGCATCGCTATTCAAATCCTGTAGAGTTGAGCTTTGCAGGAGAGAAGGAATTTGGCCATGTGCCTTTCCTATGTTGCCAATTTGGACGAATTGATATTTGATGTACGTAGCTAGCACTACCAAGTCAACTGAAGTGGACAAAGGGTAAGTGTGCACTGCAGGCAATTATCCATTAGTATAAAAGCTCCTTGCTATAACATTTGTACATTGAAATGCCAAAAAAACTGGACACCGTGATAGCTTTTGTAACACTGTATAATTCATACATTATAGCTCTGCTTTTCGTGTTTAATATTTCAGAAATAATGGAACACATTTCATCAGGAAATGCAACATGTGAAATGCAGTGGGTATAAATAAGCACTTAACTGAAGCAGAGGTCTCCATTGCTTGCTATGAATCTCTTCCTAACCTTAAAAATGTCCCGGGATATTTGATGTAAGAAAGTCTTTGAAATGGTAACCCTGAGACGAGCAGTTGGTAGAAATCTCTGCAGCTCATATGGAGAGGTGAAATCACGTCCCCATGAGAGGCAGGGACGGAGTTCCCCTGCACTGTTGTGAGAGCAGGATTTCTCCTGAAATCTCTAGTGCCAGGCTTCAGCGACTTCCCTGTCAGCGATGTCTATGGTACCTAGAAAATCCAATTTACAGTTGAAAGGATTAATAACTGGCTATTATCACGCATTACCTGAGAAAATAAGTCTGTCTTGTGTGTATTAAACAAGTGGTTCTTGGGCATCAGTGTGCTTGATGCTTGTGAAACTCTGCTTGAGGATTCTCTGGGCTTATGGTCAATATGGTTTCTTCCAGCAGAGGCAGGAATTTGGGACATACCCACCTAGAAGACCACATGTTCAGGAGCTCCACACCTTCAGGAGCTTTGAGTCTTTGGGACTTCAATCTCCCCCTCCAATTTCCTTGAAACCAGTTTTTTACAATATCAGGATGATATTGTAAACGCTCATCCTCATTGCATGCCTTGATCCATGGACAGGTGGGGGCAGGGGAGGAATTCAATTTTTAAAGGTATGATTTTCCAAATTCACCTTAGCGCTCTGGGCTTGTGTTTGGCTGATTTATCTTACTGTGATTGTGTCCTAATCGCCTTAAGGACCGCTGTTAAAGCATTTGAATAATCATAACAGTCCAGGAGGTCCAGCTTTATGAAGAAGGAAGCCAAGAAAGGCCAATTCACTGGACCACCTGGGACCCTGTGTGTGTATCCTGTCCCAATGCCATGGTGCAACTATTGGGACTGTTGTCATCTCAGGTGGGATTCACCTCCTCTAACCTTGAAGTCTGATACTAGTATTTCTCATTAAAGCTCAGTTCCTGAAGTTGTCTGAGCACATCAGAATATCAGCTTTCACTTTTTCCTGTGAAAGTAGTAGTTTGCATAAAAAAGTTGCAAGTAGTAAATCCTAAAGGGTCAGGAAACACCGGGAAAATGCAGTAATTCTGGGAATGTTTATTTAAATCATGTCAGCTCTTCAAACCAGTTCATGACTGTTGGGGACTGTGGGGCTTGGTGATGCTGCAGTTAGAGATTGTGGACACTGAAACACATTTTCACCACTCTGTGAGTATAAAAAAAGAGGTAGTGTAAGTGAGAATTAGCTTTTCCAGGCTCTAATAGCTCTCAGTGTATTTACTGCTCTATCTATGATCCTTCCATAATCTTTGGAAAGTTAAGGACCCTGATAAAATATCCATTGAAATCAATGAGTTGTTTTGTACACCTCTCTGGGCACTGGATGAGATCCAGCCTAAATACCCAATCTACATTTTCATGAGTCATTGCAGGAGCAGGGAACATAACCAAGACAGGTATAATTTTCAGTTTCAGTGTGAATTTTGCTACCTCCACACTGGCTCTAGCCCAGTCAATCTACATTTCCATTATGGACAAGGTTGATCTCATATCCCTATGGCACATTGCTCAAATTATATGCACACACAGTAGTCATAAACCATTTTCCAATGACTCGGGCCTTGATATTAAAGCATGTATGGTTCATGCATCTGCTCTATTGTAAATCTGCTGGTGCTTCCACACAGACTGCTCAAGAAGCAGGAAAGACACAGAAACATCTGTTTAGAGTTTTAAGCAGCTTGTTAGATGAATTCAGCACCTGGGTTTCCTGCAGTGAATCGGCTATGCTCTCCTCGGTATGTATGAGAAACTAAGAAATACAATACTCCGAGGGATCCGCACGCGTTCAGTTCATGGTGGATTGCTCTGGGTAATTTCTGCCGGTGCCAGTGGGAACCGCCTGTGCAAAACCTCCAAAAGTAAATAGGGGAATAGCACTCCAAGAGGAGTTTACTCTGCTAAATGCCTTTAAACTGGATTCTATCTGTGGAATTGAGCTAGCGGAGAACCTTTAATTTTAACTATTATGGCTTATATCGGCAGCCCGGGGTGTATCTGCAGTCCGCAGTTGGTGTGCCCTGGGGTCCCTGTGAATCGGTGCAGCTCTGTCGGCGCTGCTGCATGATGCTACCCTAAACAAGAGGAGCTGCTCGCAGGATATCCTCAGTATTGTGGTGCTGCTACACACAGGTTGTGGTGTTTTCCATCTTACTGCCATCCCAGTTACCTCTGTGATAGTACCCACTAATGTGCAGTAGTTCTGAAAACATTACTGTATCTGGTTAGAAGGTCCCAGTCCTGAAATAGTTTTCTTCCCAAGCCCTTTTCTCGCCTTCCCCGCAACTGCAAAGGACCTCTTTGGTTTTGGTGATCATTACACAACCAAGTGGAAATCTCATTTTGGTGGGAGTTTCTGGCCATGCTGTGAAACCAGCTGAGGGGCTCAGCTCTGGAAAGGAGATGCAAAGCAGCTGCACCGTGACAGGTTACTTCTGTTTTGACAATCCTCTCTTTTCCTGCCTGTGTATAACATGTTAGACATGAGTCGATGTCAAGGGCTAATTTGCCGCAGCAAGGAGATTTTCCATTTAAGTAAATTCATTTTTAACCTACCCAGGGAACCCTGGAGCGCATCCACTCTGCCTGCTGAAAGGGTCTGGTGTACGTGGAACAGAAGAAACGGGCTCGTGAGACAAACTGTTGGGTTGCAAAAACATGTTTTGTTCCTCGCTAACTCTAGGGTCAGACTGTCTAAACAGTGTGCTAATGCACTCGTGTAGCAACCCACATACAGAAATACAGAACCAGAATAATTTCAGCTGTGCCTAAAGCATGCTGTACCTCACCCTAAAGCCAGCATACAATAAACTGGCTCGTGGCCTGTTGCAGAGCCCATGGACTCTGCCCAATTTT
The DNA here is from genome assembly GCF_000690835.1 of Fulmarus glacialis. NCBI lineage: Eukaryota > Metazoa > Chordata > Aves > Procellariiformes > Procellariidae > Fulmarus > Fulmarus glacialis. The sequence goes on along the minus strand of NW_009203396.1, from coordinate 41,203 downwards.
GGTCCTTTATGGGCTGAAGTTGTTGGATCCCTTTGTTCTAGCACTAGCACCAACATTTGGGGAGAAACAGGGCTGCAATCGTCTGGTGCCTTCCCACCCTTCTGTGAGCAGCTGCAGTAACCTGGACATAATGTGTTTCGTCTCGTGTAGTTACAATGATCACTGAGCTATTTCTCTCTCTTTTCTGAGTGATTTTGATTATTATGTATAACAGCACATGGTCTCCAGTGGATAAAAGCCTCTAATTCTATTTTATCCAACTCAGAGAGCAATCTCAGCAACTGGCTGTTGCCTGTATTTTTCAGTAGCAGCTATGGCGTGTATTATTGCATACGATATGAAGGACTTCATAATAAATATTTATTGTTCCTTTAATCTGTCTGTTCTTATATCATGTTCTCCAGATAATCCCCTACTCTTCCATGTACTATTTAATAATTCTTTTTCTGCCAATCTGTTCTTCTCTTTCATACAGGCACACGTGCCCGCCTGCCCTGGGACATGCTTTTCATCAGTCTCTCTTCCTGAGCAGTCTTCAAAGTCTTGGATTTCCGTGACTGTGTCGTTAAAAGGAAGAACATTTGTTGCTTGTGTGAATTTGTGAGTAACAGTAAACTGTCTTGTGTTTAGACATTCAGCACACAGTAATGATTTTTTTCCTGAACGGAGGCCAAAGACCTCCAGGAGACAACGAGGTCTGGCGCAGCAGGCACTAGCATAGGGTTGGTGATGTTTCTGGTTTGCTGCTGACTGGTTTATCTGATCCCGGTCGCTTTGTGCTTCTTCTTTCTTCTCAGCCATTGGCATGGGTGGATTGTAGCCCTTCAGGGAAGGGGCTCTCCTAGGTGAGAACACGAGCTTTGGGCAACAGGGATCTTTGGTGTGCAGGTACTGAGGAGTCCAGCTCTCCCAAGGGTCTGTCTTTGGCCACTTTGCAAGGGCTGAGCAGAAATAAGTAGAGGTGGGAGCTGGGGAGTGTTTTGTGGCAGGGCCGTGGGGAGGGGGCCCAAGGCCTCATGTACACTGCTCTGAGCCTGCCTGGGTTCGGGTGCTGTGAGGATCTGGCTGTGATGACTCGGGCACTGCTTCCATTCGTGTGCTTCTGCGTAGCAGTCCTTTCCTAGCACACACCATCAGCTCCTCTGAGCAGCACGTTAGGGACCAGGTGAACCAACAGATGTGTCCAGACCATCATGGTTAACATGCAGCTAAAGACCTGTCTATTAATTGACCTTTTCCCTCTCTGAGTCCACATATAATCATTGGGTTTCCAATACCTGTGGCAATGAGGTCCATGTTTAAAATAACCCAGAGCTTCTCACTGTGTTTTCCTTGGAGCAAAGACCACATGAAGAGACAGGAGGTCATAAATCAGGACATGCATGTTTCTGGAGTACTCTTCCCCTAGCCAGGCCTGACTTGCAAAGTCAGACGTACCCATAGCATGCTTTCTCTGCTACTGTAAATTGGGGCTGCTAACCCCCAAGGAGCAGAGCATGAGAGATGGGAAGGGAATGGCATGATGAAAGGAACAGTGAAAGAACCTAAATCGAAAAGTAGCATATCTGTAATGGTACCATGCTTCACTGCTTGAAAGTTACTTACTTATACTGCAAGTCATGATTTATTATAACTAACTATTGTACAAAACCAGCTAATGAAATCATGCCGGTATTTCTTAAAGCAGGCAATAATGCTGAACCAAAGAAGACATGAAAAGAGTTCTGATCATCTATTAATAGTGTAGCAGTCCTGTTTTGAAAAGATCCCCAAATTCGTGTGTGGTGGCATTAAACACTAACCTCCTTAAAGAACACTTAGTGCACCTTAGTAGTATCTATTATAGTATATGGGATTTTAATTGCTTTATTGTAAAAGAAAGCAATATTCACCCTTTTATGAATTTTGATTTAATGACTTTAGCACATTCATTATTAGTTCATTATGGTTCTGTGGAATTGAGGCCTCCTGAGTTAAAAGGATGTCCCCACACTAAGCTGGCCTCAATTAAAATGTAATCATATTGTGGTTAATCTCAAGGACTTGCTCTAGGAGTGCAGGGGTATGCGAGAGAGAGAGGCAGTGCGGGGCACAAGGAGGAAACATGAATGCAAAGAGGCAGGATTTGCACTGGTGAAAAGCTGTTTAAGTCCACTTCTGAAAATGTCCTGGGCTATAATCTGAAATTGCTTTCTTAGCTTGACCCATAATATCACATGCTTAAAGCCACAACTAGAACTTCTTGAAATAAATAAAACACCACTGATCTTTAGCAATAGAGGAAAATCCTATTTATGACAGTTTGGCCAGTTCCTCATCAAGGCCTGGGGCCAGCAAAGGTCCATGACAAAAGGTCCATTGACAGTCCAACAGGTATCGGTGAGACTTGGAAGGGACTGGAGGTAGATTCTTGCACCAACTCACTGCTGGATTGGGGCCCATATGTGTGTGCAGATGGGAAGAAGCCCCTTGCAGAGGAAAATGCCAGTGTTCAAAATGCTACAGGGAATAGTGATATGTGGATATGAGTGGAATAGCAGTATTTCTGGGGAAGGGCAGCTGCATAATTAACAGTTCAGCTTCTGGCCCCGTGTTGCCTCGGTTGGATGCACAAGAAAGCACTCTCCTCTTGAGCCTTATGCTTCCATGTTTGACCACAGGGCCACGTTAGGAAAACCAGCAAGTTGTGATGATCTGGAAGATGATGAGAAATTCAGCTCACAAGTAATTTGGTTCAAACATTCCCACTTTGATGTTTTGCCATACTGAACAGTATAATAACTCTTCCAGAAGAACACTCCAAACAGAGCTATTTTGGGATTACTTTTCTCCTTTAGCTTTTATCCTGTGGTTTTCCTGTATCTTCTTTTTATCTCCCACATCTCATTGAAAATGTCTCAAGCTCTCACCAACTACTTCTGATGTTTCAAGATCCCTTCAAGCTTAGATCCTGGGTATAAATAAGAGTTCTTGTTAGTAAAGCTGGAGTGCTTTGCAATGACTGTTTGAAAGGCTTTATGGTATATTTTTTGACTCTACACTGGAGCCAAACCTGGAATCCATGAGGCCCAAAACTGAGGAGAATGGGGAGAGGCCAGATTCCTGTGTGTTGCAAAGCAAGTATTTGTAATGCAGGGGTCAGGATTTCCACAATAGCTTCCCATTTAGAAAAACAGATCCTCAAGTATAAAACTGAGTACAATCTTCAATTTCAGTTCATAATTTGATGTAATTTGAGCTAAATAAATAGTTAAAAGGAAAAAACCCTAAGCCCCAGAGAAACTAGAATCCATTTTTCACATAATGTCGTTGTTAACATAAAGTCCAGTGAACATTTTGAAAAACAGCAATTTTTAGACTCTAAAATGAGATGTTTGTTCTGTAAGAGTAGAAAGTAAATTAAATCTAGAAGGTCAGTTATCAGGAACAACCCTCACCAGATTCTGTGCCATATTGTTTAATTATTACGAAAGATAATTACTATGGGAATATCAGTAATGCCAGTAATGTCAATATTTCATAAAGCTTTTATAGATTACAGGAATATATTGGAAAGTGTTGTATTTCATGAAATAACAAAAGCTGTTTGGGGAAAATGATGTTTTTATGGCAGTGACTTATATGTAGAGTTTTATACCATCTTTTCAGGCTATAGCGGTTTCTTCATCAGTTTACAGCTGCAATGAGTCTTTCGTTTCCCAAATTTCACAAGTCTCTTTAAATCACTATTATATGTTGCTGATGATCAAAGGCCAGGCCAGACCCATTAGCTTTGCCAAAGGAAACTCCACGCTCAGGAACATGAACTCTGTACTCAGGGAGCTGTAGAGTTCCCTAAATTGAGGCGTATCCATTTGCCGTGAGAAGTCATCCTTTTTTTTTTTTTTCTTATGCCATTTAGGGCATTGTCTTGCAAATGATTAATCACAGAAGACCCAGACACTGGGTTCTTGCACAGAAAATGCTCAGCACTGGCAGGACAAGGTCCAGAGAGAAAATAGCTTACGAAATTTCTTCATTACTCTGAAAATATGTATGTATTTATGAGAAGAGCTAGCTCTGGCACCCTTGCAGAGCTCCTAGCTGTGAAAGCAATTCAGTAGCCAATCTTGTTCTGCACGGGCACAAAAATGTTGCTACTGACAGAAAATAAGAACAACCCCAAGAAATTAATGGGAAGTGCTGTGTGATGTAAACACACCTCGGAGAGCAGAAACGCATCAGCTCCTTGTCCCAGGTGCCCTGCTATAGGGGTTTTTTGGTTAAGTTCAACTTGTAAGACCAATCCAAAAGCAAACCTGCAGAGATGTAACTTGCTGCTGCTTCTGTGTCAGTACAACAATAATTTATCATCAACACAACCTCGTTGTCATTAATGCGTTTGGTTTCTGAACTGATTTAGAGAAAGAGACATACTTCAGACTACAAATCTGTTGGAAGTGGCTTGAATATTTCTTTCACTCGTCCAGCTTGTGCATGATGATGTTTCTACGTCTGCACGTGGTGGTTTCCAGTCTTGTGGCTTCTGAGATGTCTATTCCAGACCCTCATAGTGTGGGTACTAAGGTGGATGCTTCTTCCTACTGAGATGCCCGTGCAAGTAAGTGCGTGACTCTTCCTGATGTTTTTTTCCTGAAAATACTCTTGCAGAGCAAATTTGCATTACATATATTTTGGTGGAAACGCACCAACTTTAACAAAAGCAGCTAGTGAAGTTTCATAAATATTGAAAAAAAGAGATACATTTGCCATGTACTATGTGCTGTTTTGATACAGATGGATATAGCTACTTCTAAGAATTTAATTCCCACAATGGAGCAGAAGGCAGCAAAGCTGACTGTGTGTCATTTTTCTGCCTGCTGCTGCCTGGCACCTGGGAATCAAAATGGAGATGCATTTGCAGAAAATAGTTCCCCATGGCACGCTTCTGTTTCAGAGAACAGCCAGACCAACATCCTTCCCCTCTGTCCTGCCATACCCTCAGGCTGGGAACTGCAATGGGGGCACGCTGGGCACCAGGAGCCTGTGGCACTAAAGCAGCTGTGCTTACACTAGGGCTTTGAGACAGAGCTGTGTCTTGATTTCAAGGCCATGTATGCCTGCAGACACAGCGTGTATAGTAACCGTAGTGGAGGCCAGCACCTTCCACGTGCCATGAGTGATCGCTAAAGTCCTCCAAAGAGACATCAGTATCTCACACTTTGTGTGTGTATATATGGTAGGTACAGAGTGAACCCCCTGTGTTTGATGGACTTAGAGGAGCAGGTAGAGAAGAAGATGCTGGTGAGAGATGAACACTGTCAAGCATTATCTCTGCTTTTGATTAGTTTGTAAAGACGAGTAATTGAATCCCAACAACCTTCCTGCACTGTAGTCGTCTTCATCTTTTGTCTTTCCTTGGGCATCCCTTACCGAGTATACACATACCTGCGCTTTGGTCAATAGAGTACAGCCCATAAAGTAATTTCTAGAGATTGTACTGCCTTTTCCCTCAGTAAGCTTGAGAAAGGTAAAAATTATCATATTATGGGTGCTTTGGTCATGAAGAGAAAATGATGCTAGATATGAACAGAAGAAATTCCTCATATCCCTCAGAATTTTTAAGCATTAAATTAATTCCCCTATCTCTTGGCGTGTTAATGGGAAGGCTTTCAGCTCTGTGTTAAGCAGAGGTCCACATTTGCATTTAGATGGAGCTATTTTAAGGATTGTAGTATATCCATAGGGGCCTGTATCCCATTTACAATAGAATCTGTAAGATAAAATTAATATCTAGTAAGTGGTTGTTTTTCTAGTTTTGTTATAATCTGAACCAGTAACTGAAGTGGTATAATCTGACATAATAAATACTAGAGTCATTCACTTGAGAGATATCTTATCCACCCACAAGAAGGAATATACTCCTTAACCAGTGAAGTGGGTTATATTTTTTCTCTTTCACAAGACAGCCGTGAAGTACTGCATCCAGGGCCAATGATACCCAGAAGACTTTTTTTTTTTTTTTACTTGTGTAAAACAACCTGCTGCCTTGTGGAGAGAAACGCTTTTTCCCCACCACGCAGGAAACCATGGCAGGGTGGTGGTAGCTGTCAGGTGAGGCAGCGCAGGGACCTCAAATCCTTCCATTTATCTCTGTCCTGCAGACAGGCTCTCACGGGCATTTCTCATACGTGCAGGGGTCTGTGCTAAGTTGTTGCAGCTGGTTTTGCATGCTGCTCCTTTCCAGAAACACCCTGAAACATTGGTTTCAGTAGGACTTAGGCAAATGCTTGGTGCTTCTCTGAGCTGCTGCCGAAGTGGGTTGCCGTCTGTGGCAGGATGATGTATAAAGCCCAGGTTTGGGGTTTCAGCCTCGTGTGTACCACCCTGAAACTGTTATTTCTCTGGCAGCTGCCAGCAAGGATGAAGGACAGCCCCGGTGTACGGGGAGCGATGGCTCTGCCTCGTTCCCCTGCCAAGAGAGGACCGAGGAGCCACGGTTTCATTTGCCGTGCATTAATTCTGGTGGCAGGGCTAGTGGGAAGTGGTGATGTAAAATCAATGGGTTTTGTTTCAAATCCAATCCACTTTCACTGATATAAATTAGTCATCAGTGTAAAGCCTCTGCATCCAGTGACACAGGGTAGCCCTGAAATAATTCACTGCTGCAGCTGGAGCCACACAGAACCACTGGTCATTTGATGGAGCCAGCACCCCCAGATGAGAAGAGCTGTTCACGTGCTGCTGAAGGGGCTTTTCAAGGGGGCTTTTAAGTGACACTTCCTAAAATTGTCCTGTTGAGCTAAAAAGAAAATTTTGCTGATTTTACTGCCTCTGTTTAGGCAAAACTCAGCCCGGATTTCACACTAAATGTGCTGTACCTTGCAGCTCCTTGTCAAAGATGGAAATGGTACTGGTCACTTACGGTTACTTCCCAAGGCTTGTAGTAAATGGATTTTTTTACTTTCTAGGGAATTCTTACAAGCCTCTTTTATCCTCATGCCAAAAAATTTTAACATTTGAACAAAAATTTCATGAAAAATGACAGTCCTAAACCCTCTAAACTAAAACCATGTTTCAAGTGGGTTGAAACTTTTCTTTACGAAGTTGAAATGCTTCATATTGGTGTGACTGTCTTTCTTATGCTGTTATATTTTACAATGGCTATGCCGTGAGAATATTTTTAAGGAAGTGACTACGATATCAGAAATTAACGTGTTTCTATAATATCGAAAGCTCTTTTGACTTTTCTCTAAAAATGAACTTCAGTTAAAATTGCAAAGTTGGTGCAAGAAATTCCCCATACAGCAAGCAAGCATTGCCTCATGAAAAATCCTTGTGGGAAAAATTCGGAATGTCGTGGGGCTCTGTGCTTTGTCTCACCAGAAATTACTCAGATGATGGGGAGAATTAAAAATTTATCTCCCAAGAACACATTATCAGTGTTCCAAGGAGCTGCACCTAGCAAAGGCCTGTTTGCCAACTCTGTTGTTTCTTCTCATGCTGACAGCTATGAGAGCGCTTCTATTTTAGGGGGAGGGCAAACTTGCCCGTTTCCCAGCCTTTCTGACTGCCCCGTACCTGCCTGCTGCCTGCTAAGACCCAGCTGAAGCAGCGCTGCTGCCAATTGAGTATCTGCAACCCCAGAGATCTGATCTGAGACCAGGTCTGAGATTGAAACCTAGATCAAAAGCCTTTTTTTTTCTTTTTTTTTTTTTTCTTCCCCCCCAAGTGAACCCATATCTATTAAGAATTGGACTAGTGAGCAGTAATCCTCTAGTCTTACATGAAAGATCAAATGAATGGATGGGAAAAGATAGATAACAAGGGAAAAGCTTGTTTTGGACTAGTTTCCCTAACAAGAGTGGAAGAATAGTGAGACATGTCAAATTGACTTTTACAGAGCAGGTTAATGCCAGATACTTGTTTATCCTTGGAGATTCCTCAAATCCAGCAGATTTCAGCATTGCCTAATGAAAGCTTAGGGAAGAGAGGGACA
>NW_009203396.1:32854-33152 GCF_000690835.1 Fulmarus glacialis | reverse complement strand
GTTGTGATATTGAAACAAATTCCAAAACATTTTTTTTTTTTTTTTTTTTTTTTTCTTCCCCCCCAAGTGAACCCATATCTATTAAGAATTGGACTAGTGAGCAGTAATCCTCTAGTCTTACATGAAAGATCAAATGAATGGATGGGAAAAGATAGATAACAAGGGAAAAGCTTGTTTTGGACTAGTTTCCCTAACAAGAGTGGAAGAATAGTGAGACATGTCAAATTGACTTTTACAGAGCAGGTTAATGCCAGATACTTGTTTATCCTTGGAGATTCCTCAAATCCAGCAGATTTCA
>NW_009203396.1:24260-32821 GCF_000690835.1 Fulmarus glacialis | reverse complement strand
GGGAAATGGAGCATGTACAGTTCAGAGGAGGGGAAGATGCAGATGAAAACAAATGAAAAGCCTCTCTCCTTCATGTTTCAAGTGCCAAATTATGCTTGACATTTCAATTTCCCCAAGGCGCGTTTCCGTAAAATCGTCTTGAACTCTCCTCAAAGTGTTAAAGCTTCCATCAACTCCTCCAGTGGCATCAAACGGATCTGATTCAGTTCTGTCTCGGGTGTGAAATGTAATCATTGTTATAGCACTGCAAAACTGGCATTCAGAAAAAGCACCAAATATCTCTAATATTTTCATGGATGGGCTTCACAATCGGCTTTGCAATAGGGCATGATGTAAACACCGTGCCCAGCACATTGCCGCTCAGGTGGGAGATGATCGGATTTGGTGACTTGTGTGTGGCTTGTTTTGTACTGTTTCTGGGAATTCGGGATGTTTACCGCTTGCGTGTGGCTTGTTTCGCACGAGGATCTCCATGTTATGTGTCTATAGCCAGAAGGTCTTGAATCCTTTGGAGATCTGTAGGAGAAATCTGTAACCACTAAAATTCTCATTAGTTCTCAATGTTCCAACATTTTTAGGAAGTTTGAAAGCCTGAATTTTTGAAGTGTTTTGACCATGTCCCCAGTGAAAAATACCAAGAGTAGGGAAATGGCAGAAATGCTGTGTTTTTCCCAATCTGTTCTATTGACGTGTTTTGTTTTTCCTTAGCTTGTTTTCTTCTAAAGGTCAGTGAAATTTTCGATTGCATAAATTTTCTTGACTTTACTCATTGCAGTCAGGCTTTTGAGGGAGATGCTGAGCTTACGTGCACTGTCAGTGCCAGACAGCCAAAAGAAACCCTCCTCCCGTATGACTGGGAATAATGGTGACCCAGCTTTTGAGAGACCTCACTGAATTGAATTCTTTGAAAAATATACCCTTGGGCTGTGGTTGCTGAGCACTTGAGAAGGCCTGTGATTGATGACATGGTCATTACGAACATGATTAAGAGCAGCCAGGATTTACATTTACCACCTTGGCCTTTTCCAGTGTCTGCTAAACTGTGGTCTCGAGACCACCACTGATGCACACAACGTGACTGTGTGTGTGGAAGGGGGGAACGGGGGAGCTGTGATTAATTTGGCTGGCAACATGATGCTGGCTCTCTTCTTTGATTGCAGCTGATGAATAGTATTTTAAAAGCTAAGAATACATTAAACACTTTGCTATAACTCCTATACAGTCTGAGGGCCAGAACCACAGCTGTGCTCAGTTTACAATGGGTGCAGCTGAAGAAAGAAGAGGAAGGAAAAGAGACAGCTTTTAGCTTAACTTGAGCTATAGATTCCGCTATCTTGGGAAGCGGCTGGGGGCACAGGCACTGGTTCTCCCCATGCTGGGAGCGGGGTAGGGGGTTTGCTGATGGGATTTCGGGCAGGAGCAGGACTAGCGTTCACCAGTTTTGGCTGCTTCGTCATGTTAAAATAACAAGTTGTTGCATGAGCAAGGGATTTGTGTTCCCTACCCTCCCTCCAACATTGCAATTACCCCTGTGCCTGGAAGGCCTTTGCCCTCCTTGCAAAGCTTGAAGCTCCCCCCCATGGCTGTGAACACCCCACTCCCCGCCTGGCAGTACGTCCCTGCGGGTCTTCAGCAGGTACCAGCCCCCCGCAGTGTGTGTGTGCTCCCTGGCCCCCTGACACAGCACGCACCCCCCCGGGTTGATCACCTCTGGGTGCCGCTTTCACTCTACAGGGCAGAATTGTGGGGATCTCACTGTTACCCTGATTCCCCCAAAACCTGCACAAGCTTCATATTTAAACCCTGCCTCTGCCAAATTTGGTTGAGATTAGCTGTCTGGGGCTATTTAGGGGAAGAGGCAGTGAAAGAGGGCTAGATGGAAAGCTCAGACTCGCAAGCCCTGTTTCCTTCAGAAACCAGAGTCATGCTGGGGTGGGGAAGCAGCAGCTCCACAGATAGAAGGAGCAGAGCAGGCTCCTTTGCTGCACTTCATGGCCAACATCCATGAAGTCACCTGCGTTGAGGAGTGAGCCACAAGCGTATCTCTTTTTGTATAACACAGCAGCTCTTCTCTAACATCTGTTTTTCAATTCTTCATAGTGCTGGCTGTTAATAACAACTAAAACACTCATCGCAGAACCCCTGACTCAATGTTCGTGCCAGGACATTCATTGCAATTGCTCTGATTTGATGGCAACCGTTAAAGGAAATAAAAATGACAGTTTTGGAGCAGTCTCATCATGCAGCATGATGACTCTTGGCAGCAGGAGACCCATTCACCCTCCTGAAGACTGCTGTTCAGACACAGGGTCTCAACAGACAAGGTACCAAATAATTGTGTTTTCCTCCCAATTGGGGTAAGCAGGAGGACTGCCAGGGCCTCGCGGGAAGGGTGAGCATAGGCAAGAGAGACTCCACCACCTCGGCAGGAGTTCTTCACTGATGCGACTGCCTGCTGGTTGCCAGCCGAGTCCCAAGCCATGCCCTGCTTGCTCACTTCCACGATAAAATCAGAGGAAGAGTTGGGTGTGTTCCCCCAGTGTGGGAGATGGGGAATTTGCTCCTTGCAGGAAAGCATGGGATGTTGCTTCTACTGCTTCCTGCCTATCTACTCTCCATTACTTGTTAGCTTCAATACCCTTTGCTCTCTCCAGCCATCCCTCCTGCCCCCAAAAGGTTACTCTAGACAGGTTGGCTTGGCACGGCGCAGCCATGGCAAATCTTTAAACTACAAGGAAAGAGATTTTAATGTGGATTAAAATAAAAGAGGTTTGATAGATGCTGGAAATGTCTCCCTTTGGCTGTTAAGAAAAAAATCTGAATGCCTGTAATATTTCTGCCGAGAATTACAATAATTGGTATTTAAATAGCATTCTGAGCAGAGCTGCGATTGCCTAGGAAAGCCAACCCCAGGAGCAAGATCTCTTGTCTTTAAGAGCTCAGCCAGTCTTGGGAACTTAAAAAGAAACGCAAATTATTGGGAATTTAAAACATGCCCTTGCTTTGGCTCGAATGCAACATCAAAGCAGGAGCCTGTGTGTTCCTGAAAAAATGCTTCTTTCCTCTCCCAGCTGCTAAATGCTGTTTCTCCACGGATTTTATTAGCACCACTATCCCAGCATCATCTCCATCCACAAATGCCTTCTCAGTGTGCTCACAGCAAGGAGTCAATTTTGCCCTCTCAGAGGAAGAATTACCCACAACCCAAACAACTAATGCCAGGAGCTAAAGAAGGCTGGTGATCTTATAGGCAGCACTGTTACCCTTTGGAAACAGTGGGCACAGTGATGCTCTGTGTTGACAGGGCCTCTTGCATCAAAAGATGTGTTAAATCCATCACCCAACTTGTGGTCACGCTGGATCCCATCGCCGTGGTGGTACTTGTATTCGGGAGCTGCTGGCCAGATTCTGTCTCACTTCCCTCGGACCCAGCAGTTCCAGATGGACGCTGTGTTCTCCTCTACCTCCTGCTCTCATCTGGTCTTCAGTGCTCAGGAAAGCCACTGCATATCTGTGATCTCCACCCAAGAAAGGCCGAATCACTGTTTCATAGTAAGTTGCACAAAAATCATTTTATAATGACAGGGTTTCTTTGAGACAAGCCCCACTATCGTTGTACATGTAAAATACTGCTGCTGTCTTTCCTGCTCCTTCCCAAATCCAACATCTTTTAGTTGCACGCCATCCCATCTGTTGCCCACATAGATCTAGTATTTAAGTCTCTGCAAATCAATCCTCTTAGAATACTGCTATTTCCACACTTGGCCTTTTCTCTATAATCATTCAGCTCTCCTAGCATGTATTTGTGACCCCAACAGATGATTCCACTAATGGGAACGCATTGGTGCGAAATGCCACCGAAAAGCCCTGCTTCAGATAAGTTGGGAGCTCTGGGAGTGTTATTCATAAGTTTCAGACCAACACAGTTCACTGGCCTGACACTGTCTTCTATTTTTTCTCTGCCTACCAAAGCCTCCATTACCTGTACAAGATTTGAGATTTAATAGGACTAGGTAGGTCTGAGAGTATCACACAACACATGGCAGTGTGGATATAGCCAAACTAATGCAGGCACAGCTGAGAGCTCTCATGCTCTGTCAGAATGCTGGACCAGCACTGCTGTATAACTTCTGGTAGCAGAGCTAAGTCATGCGGCTGTGTGCAGCACTGGATGTGGTGTACGGGCATAGCTGACATTTCTAATGTCAGCAATAACTACTGTGAAATGTCTCCCTTTGCCTTGAAATCGTTACAGTTTTATGTGACAGCACATCTCGGTCCCTAGCTGAGATTAGAAGTCCATTAAGTGCTTGAAATTGTGCAAATGCATAGTATGAGGACGTGCACTCCTGACCAGCTCTGTATTGCCGATTGCCTAGCTAATCGAGTTAACCCTGTCCCACTCGCATATCTATCCAGCTATAGGTACCCACCTATACAGACAGAGATCTCTCCAGCAGGGTATTTGCTCAGGGAAGTAGATACTTGGGCTACTCTAATCTTTGGATTGTGTTTGCATCCTCTGATTTTAAAGAGCATTTAAAAGTGAGAGGAAAAGAGAAGTGCTTAACCTCGTAGAGCTACTACTAGCTGAATTTATAGATTAAACCTAGGAATTACAAGTTAAATTTGTTATTAGTTCAAATGGAAAATAATTCCACTGGAGACAGTGGAAATTATGAACTCAGGGAAGCAGTTAGTTATCTAACATTTCCTCTCTAAGGAAATAAAGAAATAAACCTTGTTCCTCCTGTGACATTCATTGTTTTTTTCCCTGCTGTAATTCTAGTGATTTCTGCAGGGTTATTTCTGGGACTGAAAAACTGGAAATGCACAAATGCTCTGTTCGTGGTGAAGTGGCTTGTATAAACTCAGACTAGGGTCAAGTGAAGACACAGAGGGGAAAAAAAGAACAGTGTCAGATAAATAGTTCTGAAGAGGAAACGTCAATGAAGAGGTTTGTGAAAGTGGGAGCGCAAGACTTAGCAACCCATTGAATTGTAGGAGATACTTTAGTTTCTGAGTAGTGAATCAAGCAAAGCCAGTGACTGCCAGTGGCTGTCTAGATAAGTCATCTATATCAACTCATCTAGATAAGTTAGTTACTACTTATTGAAGGTTAAACACCCATCAACTTTTTTGCTGGTCCCAGCAAGGGAAAAAATCAAGAACAGAAACCCTTCCTGAAACTGTTCAGCAGCTCAAGTGGAGGTGAGATTGTCATGAGAGAACGGCAACCAGTCTGTGCTTAAAAATATGAACAGATCTCTCTTCAAATCTTAAAGATTACTATAAGTATTTCACCATGCACAGTCAGGGGATTGATTGATCCTCACCTGATTGAGATCCCTAATTCACACTTAGGGATAGTGTATTTGCATCTCAATGAGATTCCCAATTCTGGTTCTTAATAACTAAAAATACCATGTTTTTAAATTTTTGGTAGTCCTCAGGGAGCTGAGTCTCTGTAGCTGTATTAACAGCTTGGGAAATTGAATCCCAGAGCCTCAGTGAAGTTGTTTCAAGTTGTCGTATTAGCCAGCCAAAGTGGGGCTGTAGACCTGTAGCAACCTGATTCCCAATCCCATCCTTCACCTCACTGCAGATCACAGAAAATCTAAATAATGACTTCAGATTCCTGAAATGTCGACGTGACCTTTCTCACGGGGGGGACATCCCATGCTCTGGTGGCCATGGGCTCTTATTAACTCAGATCTCTTCCATCTTCAGTGTAGACCATCCTTGACACCAGGATATCAAGCAAAAAAAGGAAGAAGCCACACTGCCTTTTCCTGAGTGCATTGCCCTGCCCCAGAGCCAAAAGCCGTGACCGTAAGAGGCTTCAGATGCTGGCGGAGCAGCAGGGATCATTACAACTGAATAGAGCCATACACAAAGGGGGAAAGATCCTCTTAGCACTCATTAATTGTAATTTTCAGGATTAATGCAAAAGATTTGGCAGCTTGACAGAAGAGAGTTTTAACACAGATAATTCACTGCAGCTCGCTGGAGCTGAGGGAAGGGTCAGTGGCTCCCCGCCACCCCCCCAGCAATAGGTAAAGAGAAGTAGCTAGACAGGGAACAGGGATGTAAAGCACCCTTTTGATAAGTCGAAAGATGTATTTTACACAAGGCAGTGTAAATATTCATGTGATTTATTAGAGTAGCAGATTTTTCATTGATGACTATATTGAGTTGAGGGTTATTTAGAAGCTGAGAGGATCAATATAGCAGCTGGGAGCCAAAGTCTCTGAAAGCAACTGAAGTAAAAGTGTATTTTGCAGTGCCTCACTTTGTGTGAAGACCCTTAACTGCCCCTTAAACCCTAGAGAGAAGGTTTAAGGGCGCATATATATGTGTGTGTATATATATATATGTATATATAAAAAAAAAAGTGTTGGAGCAATGGACATCCTTCCAGAGGCTCGGCCCAAGATTGTGCAGTGGGTCCGACGTCTGACAAGCTGCTGAGCAGTTTAATTTCTGTTGTACAGGGTGAAGTCCAGTCCTGTGCAGAGCGCTGAGCCAAGCCCTGTAGATCTCCTGTCAGAGATCCAGCCTTGTGCTGGATCACGATTTAAGGCTCAAATTTACACCTTCACTTCCATCCTCAGTAGCCAGGTTTTAGGCAAGCAGGGAGCAGAGGGCAGGCTGCGGGTCTGAGGTGTCCCCAGGCCTGCTAAACCAAACTGGTGCCAATGGGGACCAGATGTCTCTTCCTCGACCCGTTGCACTCTGCCTGCACCTTGGAGGCAGGTGAAGATCCGTGACAAAGACTTCATAAATGTGATGTCTTTGTGATGGGGAGCAAAAACCACAAGGAAGATGACTCCTTGTATAAAACGGGTTATTCTGAAGGACACCAAGAACTACTCACCACTGTCTAACCACAGCTGATTTTGTGTGTGTTTCTAAGTATTGGTTTTTACTCTCTATCACTTTTTATTACATTTATTCCTTCAGAAGAAAAATAACTCAAATGTCCCTAATCTTTTTAGCATGGAATTTTAGATTTTAATGGGCTTGTTTTAATTTGCTCATATTCTTGTTAATAATGAAATCTGTTTAACGAGAGTTAAACCAAAAAGCCTGTAATGGTAATTCAAAACATAAAACTCTAGTGTATTTCTGTAAGAATTCTCTGTTAATATTCTTAAGGCTTTTTAAAGGATATTTTAAATAGGCATTGGTATTAGCAGAAACATCACACAAATTAAAATTAGACTCTTGGTGACTATTTTAAAATGAATACTCATAGACTCTTCAGCATGAAATTAAATCTAGTTACATTTGACGCTGCTGGTATATTTTAAGGAAGTGTACTTTACTGAAAATGATAGTGTTGCCTGTGAACTTATTACTGATAGTTAATTTAATTTATTACAACCCGTTGAATGTAACAATCAGATTTTATATAGCATAGCCTAGGAGCCTGTGTCAGGCGTTAAATCTATGGAGATGGAGTGTGAGCCAGTAGTTAAATGGAATTAGGAATGGGGACTTCCAGCTCTGGATGGGATTCTTGTTTCAGCTTGGGTAGATTATAAACTTGCCATGCTTACTCGACTCATCACGATGCTCTAAAATAGGAAATCCACCTTTGGGGTTGCCCTGCAATTGGGCCCTTTTAGAAATCTTAGAAATCTTCCCCCACCACCACCCCCCGCCCTGTTTAAACCCAGGACTTTGCATTGGGGTCATCTGTTTCACAAGCTCTTTTGGACCTTGCAAAGCTACATGACTTCTTGCAGCTCCCTCTTTGCACTTTGTTGCAGGCTGTGCTTTCACCTGCTGTTAAGGACTGGGGGAGCCTCCTCTACTGCTCCATGCCTCGTGTTTAACATGCGCTAGCGTTAGCTCCTCTGATGCCAATGGGATGTATAAAGTATCAGTGAGTGGACGATTGTGTCTTTTCTTCATAAATCAGTCTTTCCTCTTTCTTTGCTGCTCTTTACTGAATTATTTCTCTATTCTTCTTTTCTTCTTCTGAGTATACGGAACTAATCTCAGCATTATAAAATCCAGATTACCATCTCTAAGTAGCATGGCAACAAAACATGTGCTTATAAAATTAAAGACGTGCAAATCCGCTGAAAGACCATGGGATTGAAGCATATGGTAAAAATTAAGCAAAAAGCTAAATCCTGAAGGAATAGCTTTAGGAACATGCTTTTGGGCTGAACTGATGAATTGTTGAGGAAACATCCTTATCTACCATAAGAAGATGCTTCCGTGACCCCCTGCCTGTTGCTGTCACTGTGGGATAGTCAGATTCAAAATCTGCCCCAGTTTTTCTGTTTTGTTTTGACAATAACACCTTGTGCCTGCCTCCAGGAATCAGACAACGCTTTCCATGATTTAGGAACATGCTTTTGGGCTGAACTGATGAATTGTTGAGGAAACATCCTTATCTACCATAAGAAGATGCTTCCGTGACCCCCTGCCTGTTGCTGTCACTGTGGGATAGTCAGATTCAAAATCTGCCCCAGTTTTTCTGTTTTGTTTTGACAATAACACCTTGTGCCTGCCTCCAGGAATCAGACAACGCTTTCCATGATATA
>NW_009203396.1:0-24229 GCF_000690835.1 Fulmarus glacialis | reverse complement strand
GATGTACACCACAAGGACCTGTCATTCCCCTGATATAGTACAGCGTGAGAATGGTCTCCCTTCAAAATCCATCACTGGGACGATGGCGTTTTGAGTTATATGGTGCCAGGATGGCAAGCATTTGAACCGTTCAAATGTAGACAAGACAGGGTCAAAGCACATCTTTAGTTTTCACGTGGGCAGCTGGACTGTCTCAAGTGATAAAAATTGGTTTAAAGTCATTGTCATTTAATGGGCAGCAATGAAGTGATGCTGGATTAAAGCACTTGAGTGGTTCGAGTTCCTAATTCCCATTTGCAAAAGTGACCATGAGATACAGAGCGGCCGAGGACGGCCCAGGCTGCCCACCACCACCTGCAGCCTGTGGCTATCCCGGGAGCTCCCTGGCAGAGCGGGACGTCCGTGCACACACCGGGACGCTGTAGCACAAGTCTGCTGGAGGATTAAACCCATGATGAAGGCAGTTGAGTCCCTGTGCAAATCCCATTGCCTGGGATTTTTCTTCCTGTTAAACTCAAGAGCCTGCCCCTCACACCTCTCCCCTGCCTGTGCATGGGGAATGTGCTGCCTGTGCTACACATTCCCATATTATTAAAAAACAAATGGTGAATGTATTTGCTCTGTAAGGCCTTAGTTTCAAAAATGCTGTATCCCCTGGCTTCCCTCCACTGCTGTGAGCCGACTCACCGGTGCCAATAATACTGCCTGTAACAGCAACAGTGTTCAGTGCTTAAATATTTGCAGGATCACTGTCTGAATTGGCATTCTGTGCCAAAACTATCCGGGCTCCATGAAGAACTCATGGAATAAACATGCTAATGCCAGCTCTTCAACTAGCACGAGTTGGTGTGGTTCTGTGGAAGCTAAATTGAGGATCTGCTCTTCCTTGGCATCTGCATTAGATATGCAAGGAAAATGAACAATGCCAGCAACTGTGTGTGCAGTTTAGTGATGAATTGGTGCATCTTTTCATTTATTGTTTTGATTTTGCTGTTTGCTGCTGCTGGGAAATTATGCAAATTCTTCTTGTACAGGAAAAGAATACTGATAATTAAGAAATGTGCAGCTTGCATTTAAAATAATCTTATAAATCCACACTAGTGTTCTCACACCAGCAGCACTGATAGCTGTGCCAACTGCTATCTGATGCCCAGGAGCAGGTTCTCAGCCCTCCAGAAGGTCACTTTGCACATTTCTCGCTGAGCATTTTAGATGGGGATGGGGTGCTTGCACGAGAAGATCAAGCCAACAGAAAAAGAGGGCAGGACTACAACACACAAGGGCCTGGCCAGCTTTCAGGTCAAGTTCTGCAGGTGTGGCTAAACACCCTTGTCTATTTAGCGGAAGAGAAGGAGGAGGCTAAACGTCTCTGGTGGTGTGCTGGCTCAGAGCGGAGGTGTCACTTTGTTGTCTTCGGGGGGGCAAACAAATCTTTTTTGCAGGTAGCCTCCTTAAAGGCCAAAAAAGATCACAGTCTTTAGAGATTAGGCCATTTCTAGCTACAAGTCAGAATTAGACCTACTGAGATAAACTACAATCTTTTCTGAAAGGTTTGGGCTAGACAGTAAAGATGTCTGTGTCCTGGGGGTGAGAGACAGAAAACTCAGCAGTATTTTAGGCCCTCTTCAACTCTTGTGCAAGTGATGCATAAATCTACTCCAGAGGGGCAAGTCTCATCCCAAATGGATGATGTCACTAGGAGAAAAATGCTTCTCCATTAAGTTTCTTGGGTGGCTGCAAGGGCTTGATCTGAACTGGCAGGTACCTTCATAACCATGAACAGTTTGAGGACCTCAGTCTGCTTGTCTTTAATAGCAGTATTTGAAAAAACCTTGTACCAGCGTAGCTTCTTGACCTCAGAGGGTATCTAGCTTAAAATCGTCAAAGATGGACATTAGCAAGGAGTTGTAAGAAGCTGTACTCTCACAGCATGACAGCGACTGTCCTTGAAGGAGGTCCATACTCCTCTCAGGACCCTAATTGAAGGCCAGTTCAGCACATGGAGTGGACAAAGACAGTCCAGAGGGCTTCTCAGGTTGAGTTCGTGCTGCAGCATCCCACATGGCTGCAATGTCCCAGTTTCTCAGCCCTTCCCACATTGGGTATTATGACAGGACACCAGGTTGAACTTGTGGTCCACAGGGAGCCATGGGCAATACGGACCTCAGGTTTAAAACTAGTTGTTTGAGTCTAGAAGCAGCTACTTTGATTTCCAGATAGTGCAATTCCTACCCAAGGCAAAAAAAAAAAACACAACCAAGAGAAAAGAAAGAGGAAAATCGTAAGTTGTTATGTGGAAGAAAAGAAAGGAGATTTACTGATCTGGCTTCAGGACCAGTGTTTTGAGGGCTGACGGCTGGGGCCGCATGGTCAGTGAAATTCCTCCTCCGTGCACTGTGCTGCCAAAAGAGCCCGGCTCTGTGCTGGTCTGCAGGTTAATGACAGCTGAAAATCTAGCCCTAGCTGTGGAAGTGGAGTAGGTCAAAGCTTAGCCCTAGATACAAGTAGCACAAGGGTAACAAGGGCAGGTTATTTTCAACTACAGCAGACCGTCTTATTTGTATAGTTTCCATACACTTTATTGAAATCTGCAAGAATCTCAACCAGGGAGTCACATTAGCAGAATGAATATTAACCTGGGAACCTCCACAAAAAACTTTACCTTGACTTTCTGCTATATATATTTTTCACTCGATACAGTACTGTCACTGAGCAATTTAATTCTCTTCCGGGCACAATTGTCAACCTGGTTTCCAGAAGGGACACATGCCCCAGGATTTATTTTATTCCATTTAAGTAACTATGACCAGTTTTCAAAAATTGAGGAGTTGAAATTGCCCATTCCCTAAGGGTCTGGAACAAATGAGATCAGCAGTCCAATGAATACGTGTCTTGCAAAGCTTTTCAGTTCAATTACATGTATCCATGTGCATCTGGTAATGCCACAATCAGTTCAAATAGTATCTTTGCAGGTGTGAAAGACCGCAAATTGAAGTCTATTTCACATCAGTATCCAACATGTTCCTGGAAAGATTAAAAGGAGAATTTTCAAGGGACAAAGAATGAACAATTAATGAGCCCTGGAGTGACTCTGAAACAGGTAGCAAAGAAAAACAACTGTAAAAGGAGAAACCATCACAAGTGAGCAGTTTGGTGCCAAGTTTCAGAAGGAGATTAGTGGAGAGTTTCACTAGATCCATTAGTATTTGCGAAGTACTTGTGGAGTGGATCAATGAGCATCACAGAAACTCCCAGGAGGAAGTGAATTAAAAGCTTTTGCTTTTTCTTTTTTTTTATAGTGGGAAGCAAATAAAGCAGAGCTCACACACTACTGATGAGACTAAAACAAGGCATTGGATGGGCATCTGGTGAAGTGAGTGCTGTCTATCCCTACCTGAATGAGGGTAAGGTCAGCTGGGAAAATACGTGCCCGTGTTAAAACTTTGTGATGATGGCCAGAGGAGGCCAAATCAGTGGGTTTTCAGTGACCTTAAGTCAATCTGTTTTGAGCTTTGGGTTTTTGATCTTAGATTCTGAGCATTTGGTGGGGGGTGGCTATTTGTATGTGGGCAATAAACTCTGTGACTTGGTTTTAGTGGAAGCAATAAGAAGGTACTAAAATCCTGAGAGCCACCTTAAAAACACAGCACCAGATCTTCAAATGATTACGCCAGCACAGCACCACTGAAGCTTCCCGAGTGCTATTGATTTACACCAGTTGAACATCTGGCCCATATGCTTTGTATTATTAAATACTTCTGCGATTATTATGTGAACAATTAAGATTCATGGAAATGAAAAAGCAGGCTATGAATTGTGCCTTCACTGCAATTCAGGAGGAAGAATCGCTCAGGGAATGTGCTGCCTTTTACCATAGCTGTGCAGTTTATCTGTGTGTTTTTCTAGAAACCAGAAAGTGAATGGGACCTCAGGAGATTTTCCAGCCATCTTCTTCTCCAGGGAAGGGTCAACTTCAGCCCTGTCATATTTGCTCAATGTGTTCTTAAAACTCTGAGACTCCACAGTGTATCCCAACACTCAGTACTGGTGCTGAAGTACTGCGGGAAGCTTTTCCCTTGTCCAAGCTACCCCTCTCCCTGGCTGCTCTCGAGCTCTCCAACTTCTTGTCCTGTCCACCACTGCCACAGAGAAGAGTGTGGTCCCTGCCCCTGCCCAGCAGCCCTTCTTTGTACACAAAGCTTGTTATTTTGTTTGTCTCTTCTGTGTAACATTCAGTCTGGTCTATCGTGTTGGAATTCGATGCTGAGAAAGTCCAGACAAGCCCAAGTGCAACTTGCAAATTCTTTATTTTATTTTTTCCTTAAGCCTGATTGCCTGTCATGGTTTGCTGCTGAAGTATAGAAGTACATCCAGCCATAAGAGAGAAAGATCCATCTTTCAGCATCAGGAGATTAAAGGAATAGAGCGAGATAACATTTTGCAAGCCTGAAAGGATTTGAAAATCCCTCTCCTGCTATTTCTGGAAAAAAGTCAATGGCAGGGCAAGATTATCTTCATTAATAGTGTGAGAATGAGTGTTGGCTGCAAGTTTTGTTTAACCTGAAAAGCAGCATTCAGCAGCTGGGTTTCCACATCTAAAATAATATCCGGACAATCAAAAATTCTTTGCCACACATAAAATCATGCTCCAGTTGTGTGTAATGGAGCTCGGCAGCGTAATGTGCGGGAGAGAAGGATAACCTTTTAACATCTCTGCAATCCCCGGGGGACTGGTGCATTGCTGATTAACAGATGCTTGGTGACTTGAAGTTCCTGAAGTTAAAGCTTTGCATGTATTGCACAAGTCACCGGTTTTATTGAGGGCTTGGGAGAGACATCTTTTTTGGCTTTTATCCCACTTTTCAGAGGTGGCGTGATGTAAGTGATTGTTCTGAAGTGAAGGCAACCATTCTTTGGAGAGAGAGAGCTAAAGCAGCGTTGTGGGAACTGCTCTGCAGGGCCTGACCTGTGGTATCCCCCCCTATGGGGGGCCATGGGCACCTTCTTCAGGCAGACAGAAAGGCAGGAGGTGTTTTGGGGGCTCACCTCAGCAGCATGAAGCGTGAGCAGGCATGCCATTTCCAAAACACCTCCCTCTCTTCAGATATTTGGCATGTCTGGAGGGGAGGGTCGTTACTTGGGGTTTTGGTTTTACTGACTCCATCTGGGCTTCAATTTCTGCATAGACCTATGGAGTTGCTGCTACAAAACCCTGCCTCCTGTGCAGCCTTGTGTAGGGCGAGGTGAGAAGGGTATTGCCTTTGAAGTAAGACTCTCAGAGAGGTCTCTCTATGTTTGAAAAACAGTCTAGCCAAGCAGCTCCAGTGTAGGACCATGTTGCTAAGCTGACTGCAGCCAAGCCTGCGTTGCCCACCCAACAGATGCCATTCTTCAGTTCGCTGACCAGCGTAAAGCCTTGTCAGACCATGAACTTGGTGTGCAAACCACAGTTGCTTTGTCCTCATTGAGATTTCAGGTAGTATTGGCTCAAGTGAAAACATATATTTGCATGCTAAAGACAAAGCTGCAGGTAACTCAGTTAACCAAAGTAACGTGGTTCAGTGGCAAAATTAGGAAAAGGACCCAGAAACTGCCGGGGACACCTCTCACAAAGGTTGAGATGACGCCGTGCAAGTGTTTTTCCCACTGACTTTTGTGCCTTTGGATTAGGTAGGTCTTTCTGGAGGACTTTCATTTATGTCTTGAATGAACAGGCAGCTGTTATCTGTTCTCCTCCTGAAAACATCCAATACTTGGTCGATCACCGCGTCTCTGCCACAGGAGCTGTGCGGAGAGCCGGGGCTGTGTGCAAGGAAGAAGGTCTAATTAACACTCCAAGAATCTGCTATTTTCAGGGCACTTCTCCACCTGCCAAGCTGTGCTAATGTTAGCAGTGCATGGCAAGAGGAGTTTTAAAACAAGTGCTGGAAAAAACCCAAAGCCTGTCCCTGAACAAAACACCGCCAGCTCCCGAAAGACTTGTATGACAGACTGAGAGCCCTGTAGCTGTCAGTTCTTCATGCCCTTTGGGGGTCTGCTTATTATTTTTGAATACTTTACCTCTCCGTTGGTTCATCTGTCGCCTGTACAAGCAAAAAGTGAGGGTCTTACCACAGCTGCCTTTAATTCTTGCTATAAATAGGATAACTATGACTTCTGTTGTTGTTATAATAATAATCTACATTTGATGTACATTTTGTAGGAACGTAAGAGGTATGTCTTAGAAGAAAGTTGTGTTATCGGTCTTGCTGTGTACCCCAGCAAGGTGAACAGATGCCTTTTCCAAAGCCCCGTCATAAAGCAACAGAGAGGTGAAAGTATTCAAAAATAACCAGAGGCAGAGGAAGGGCTGCAACACAGCCTTTCCCTTCTCAGTTTCGTCGCTCATGCTCAAATCAGTGACATTTCACGTGCGAAGGGCAAATAAATACATGAAAATTATTTGGAGATGGAAGTTCAGAGAGGTGTGGAGAAGGAAGGATTTGGTGAGTGAAGGTTTTGTGAAGAGAATCACTGGCTGGGATTGCTTGACAGAATTATACTTCATTACTGACGCTTCACAGCCTTGATTTTCATATTTATTTGTGACTCTTCTTTTTTAAACCACGGGCTCTTTTGACATGAGAGTCATGCTGTGTAAAGCACTATTGATTAGAGTTTCTAATTTCATGCCATTACAGCATGACCATTGAGGAATGAAATGTATTTTATTTTTTCCACCACGGCTATGCCAGCAGTGCTTGGGACGCAGCCATCATGTAGGCTGTCAGCAGCAGGCATTTTCAGCTAAAGATCTTTGCTGTTTGAGCCAAAAGGCGAATTTGCCTGAGGTCTAAGCCTCAGCTCAGTGTGTTGTTCCTGGAATTAGAATAGATCAGTGGCAAAGTGTATTTTGAGGCCAGAGGTTTCCAGAAGGATGGCTGACTTGGGGACTTCCCATTTTTCACTCAGGCTTGCAAAAGGCCATTTTTTTTCCCCTTCCAGAGGAGTGGTTGCCATTTGCAGTAATACCTGCTGTCTTTCCAGCATCTCTGGTTTAGTGCTCAAAAAAGTGAAGGAACCTAAAATCACTAAAGGCATAGGAAAATTCCAGACGGTGTCTGTTGTGATCATATAACGTACATAATCCTGGTTATGTACAAGCTGCAAGAATGAACCGATTGTAAACCTGAGAAACACTTGTCCCAGCCTTATTATAGTTTTTCCCTCTCACATGCTAGATTTGGGCCCTTCTGGAGTTTCCCAAGGAAAGGGTTTGTGGTGAGACGGGGGAGTTGGTGCATTAAAAGCATTTCACCCTGTTGGTGCTGCCTGGGGGCATCTTCCCCTTCCCTCTTCCTCCAGGTATCCCCCAAACCCCTCGGGTTTTTTGGTCTGTCCCAAAACAATCCATAAGAGGATTCCTTTAGCCTCTTGCAAGAAAATCACCACCTTTTATTTTTCCCCGGTGTAACAAAGGCTTATGCTATCCTGAGGTAAAGACACCGGGAAGATAAAGTCAGCCTAAGTCTGCAGCTGAGCTTGATTCTAATGAGTTTCCCTCATGGTGTAACTAACGTGGCTTGTCTTACACTCTGGTTTTACCTCTGAACAGTAGATATGCACTAGCTGTCCTGAACTAATGAAGCTTTCCAGCAGTGAAGACAAGCTCTAACGGAGCGGCTATAGACGTGTGAACCCCTTACAAATAGCCAGATGAGAGAAGAGTGAATGCTTGAAATCTGTCAAAGGGGAACCAGCCGAGAAAGTTCTCCGACTTCTGCTTTATTCCAGGAGCTACTGACACCCGTCGGCGGGTGATGAATTAGTGCAGCACAGCTGGAGCTACTCGAGGGCTGCAAATGCAAATCTCAGAGCTGCTCCTACGCATACTTGTGCGCTGGAGGTAGCATGGCTGGTTTGGGGCTTCCTATACAAGAAGACATCAGTGTACTGCAAAAAGGCTGAGAAAAACTGGGTTTTTGAGGAAGCAAAGGGGACATCTTAGTGCTGTCTGTGACTCTTAATAGGAGGGTGTGGAGAAGACAGAGCCAGACTGTCCTTGAAGATGCACAATGACAGGGCAAGAGGCAACAGGCACAAATTACAGCATGGAAAATTCTGGTTAGCTATAATGTAAAAAGTGTCCACCCTGAGGATGGTCAAATGCCAGATGGGGGGCCCAGAGAGGCTGTAGGATCTCCAGTCTTGGAGATGGGCAACACTCAGCTGGACAAGGCAACCCAGTAAGTTGGCCCTGGAGGTCATAGTTTTAACTGTGGCTGGTGTGACTTGTGTGTGACACCGGGGATGACACTGCTGATTTCAGTCTGTAGTGATGCCTTACGTTCAAGCTTTCCAAGCAGAAGCCCAGTCCAGCCCTAGCTAAATCTTCCAGGTGAGTCTACTTACTTCTAAGTGGTCTGATTCAACATTGCAGGATGCATCTTGCTGGCACTGACCTTGCTCGCACTGGAGGTTACAACTGCAACCCTTTGAAACAGGAATCAGGAGTGGGACGCTAGGTGTGGTGCTCTGCCGAAAAGCTGTTCCCAAAGCCAGCAGGAAAGGAGAAAGCTCTGCCACCACCCTGTGAGCCACCCGCTTCCCGACGGCAGCTCCACATGGACCCCAGGGAACAGGTTGGTGATGTTTCTTGATTTCGCTGTCGGATGTGGTGAGAGGTTCAGTATCCCTCACCTGGTGACTAGCCAGCACCCCTCCGGGCACAGGGCATGGCAGCCCCTGGGAATCAGTGCTGGGCAGCCAGGCGGGTCGGCAGGCTGGGGGGCTCACTTCAGTGCCATGCCAGTCATGCCCTTTTGTTTCTGGAAGGTGCTCAACTGGCAGCTGTATTTTAAAATTCAAAAAGCCGTGTGCCTTCATGGAGTGAGCAAAGGGCTTTTTGGCCTCAGCTGGAGCACAGCCTGGTCTGTAACATCTCAGAGCCTCAATGGAAAGGGATCATCCTTGTGCCATTGTCATCACTTCACACGTATGTCCCTGCTCTGGTTTCCACTGCGACGCAGAGGCTTCAGACAAGGGTCTGTCTCTGCCTCCTGCACAGCTTTGGCTTCACCCATCACCTGCGTGCATTAGATTGGTACTGCTGGAGATAACAGCGAGAGATGCCATCGCTCATGGTCCATCGCCTGCCACTGCCCGCTGTCAGGCTTTCCTGAGGAGTCCCCTCCAGCAACCTGCAACGCAGCCAAGAAACCCTGGGAGGGGAGTGCTTGGCCCCTTCCCCAGCACTCGGGTTTCAGTGTAACGCAATCCCGGTGAACTCCATACCTACCTGCTGCCTGCGGAGTCCTGTGGGCTTTTGCTGGCTTGCTGACATTTATATGCATTTCTAAATATCACAGAAGTATTGCTGGGAGAGGGGAATATGGAATGAATGACACAGACTTGCAAGCAGCAAAGGGAAAAAGGTAGTTGAAAGTTTGATTGTAGTAACCATGCCAATACCCCCTGAGGAACGAAGCCTCCTGCAGGCACGGTGCCTTTTCCAGGAGACGAAATGAACTTCTTCAGGTTTAGCCCTAAGTAAACGGCGGTCCAGCTCATAAAACATCCTGAAGTGCAGAACTGTTTACAGACTTTATTTGTCTTGAGCCTTGCACTTTGTGAGATCAGAGGCAATTTTATTACCCAACTTTGTGCAATGTCATTCCAGAAACGATCACAAATGCCATGTGAGTGTTTACCATAATGAGGAAATACATTACAGCCCGAAAGGATGGCAGCATCTAATAGAAACATACGTCTAGAGCAGCTGAGGGCCAATCCCAAGGATGGGCTCTTCCTTGCTTCTTTTTACTCTGATTTCTACCTTCCTCATAGCTAGAGCCGAATGAAGGGACATATCCAGACCCTGGTGCTCCCTGACACCCTGACTCCCTCTCCCTGCAGCTGGATGCTCCCCGCAGCTGGACACAGGGCAAAGCCAAAGGGGCAGGACTGAGCCTTCCCTCCCCGGTAAGGGGCATCGGTTTTGGGGAGCAGTTCCCCACGGTGAATTAGAGCCACGGCTGCACGGTGGAGGGGGGAGCAGTGGCGATGCGTAGCCAGCCAGCACATAAAAATGAGCTTGGTCAGCTTCCAGTATTGGAATTTAGCCTTTTATTTTCCAAGGAAGATGCAAGCAATTTGTCTTTAGGATGCTATAAAGGTGCCTTCAAGAATATCATATAGTCTGTTAATGCTACAGAGAACCTCTTAAAAACTTAATTGCCTGTGTCACCAAATGAGAAGAGAGTAGTCCCTTGAAAGATCTTGTGTTTTGAAAACACAGAGTCAGTTCTAAATACTTTCAAATGGTACATGCTTCTTTACTCCTGCTGACAATAAGAGTAATTGCTGAGCACAGGATAAAGGAGATTGTTTGAAATGTTTCAGCACTATTTTCTTGTTCCGTATTTTTTTCACAGTGCAAAAAGACAGCAGCATTCTTCGTCTGTGACCAAACAAAGGAGAGGTTTTCTTCTCGTGCCAAGAGGCAGGCGAGACGTAGAGATCTCAATAACAATGCGGCTCTTTCAGTTTGAGAACATCTCAGCTCCCATCCCCAGTTCTTTTTGGCCGTTTCCTTGACAGATATTCACAACCTTCTGATGCTTTAAGGATCATTAAAAGGCAGGTGAACAAAACCAATTAATCACAATTACAGCTGTGTTTCGGTATCAGCATAGAGCAGTAGGACCCGAGAATCCTGGAGACACCGTGGCTGTGTGGTGCTTGCACCACATCTGGGCACACCGAGATAGGGCCCAGCCCTGGTTGAAAGGACCAGCCATGGAGCACTGGGATGAATGATGTGACTGAAGCCCCAGAGCAGTGGCAGAGGTGGCACTGAAATCCAGGTCCCATTGCCACCAGAACACACTGCCTTTCTAACGGAGAAAAAACATCTAAAAAACCAAAGTGTGATACCCACACTTTAAAGAAAACAGGCTCCACCAAGCATGGCTTCCATAGAAGAGAGGTCCTCGAGCTGAGAAACTGTTGCTGGAGCCAAGGTAGTTTTGGCTGAGCGATGTCTTCCAGTTTTGGCCCCCCTGCACGCGTGATAGACTCAGCCTCGGTTCCTGCTGCAAGTCTGCTGCCCACGAGGATGACAGATAGGGATGTCTCTTCCCATCATTTACTCATTGCGCTGACTCACCAATCTATTAATTCTGGGGAACAGGAGACCTCGAGCATTTCAGTTTGGTCACTCACCCATTGGTTTTATTTTATTTTGGCCGTAATGTTTAGCATAGAGGATTCTTTTGTCTCAGCCTGGCCAGAGCTAATGTAGGTGCCTGCTCTCATTGTGGTTGTTCATTAAGGACTTGTTTCGCTCTCTGCATTTTCCTGTGTGGCCCATGCTGTAGCATAGTACATCACAAAGCAATATCCACTGTAACATGATGTGACATCTGAAACCTCAAAGGAGACACAGGCTTATGCTGACTGTACTGTTGATATGCTTCCTTTGCACCTGCTCTGAAAGCAGGAGAAAAATGGGTGTGATCTATAGCTTTAGCAATTTTTTTTTAAAAAATTTAAGCATTCACTGGTTTTTTTGTGGGCAAGCAGATATGCAAAGCACACCAGATGTCTCAGACTTCAAGAGACAAGGGAACATTTCTCCTCGGTCCTTAGATGAAATGGACTGGGCTTTGCTCCAGAAAACAGGAACGATTAATCCATCACTGAACATGAACTTAAATGAGCTAATATTGGGTATTTTAGTTCTGATGTATGTGCTAAATGAAGTAATCATTCAGGGCATAAAAGTAATGGCTTTGGGAAAGTGTTCTAAAATGCAGTGGCTGAGGCACCCAGCTGGAGCAGGCACCGGCACGGCTATCGCTCCTGCGCTAGTTGTGTGCCAGAGCAGCAGGAAGACGAGTGCACCGGGACTGAGCCGCACGGGGCCACGCGGAGTATCCTCCGAGCGCAGGATGAGGAAACGCTGCTTAAACCCAGACAGTCTGCAAAGCAGTTTCAGGGTCTTGACCCATGCCGCCTGCTCCGGCCCTCGGCCTCAGCGGCTTTACGCTGAAGATGCCTCTGCGTTGTGCTTTACATGCCAGGGCGAGTCCTTCCTCACGTTATCTGCCATCCTAGATGCTCTGCTCTGCAAGTGCCACTAACCACAATTACACCCTTAAGCAAAAGACAGCAATTGATATTTTATCATTGGGATTTTTTTGCTGTGACTTTTGTACCCACCTGGAGTGAACAAACTATTACAAGTTTCATCCAATTATGTTAAGTGCAGTTGGACATACTGTGCCGAACACAATCTCTTTTCAGTGGGAGAGAGGGGCAGTCCGTTATCAGCTCGAGGCACCATCATTCATTAAGACATCATTTGCCTCTCACCAGCAGAGCCGAAGCAGCAAATCTATAGGATGTCATAATAAGGTGTGCTAATGAAAGATAGGCAGAACAGGATTAACAAAGGGGTCCTCTTCACATTATACCTTCCTCTTACTACTTTGCTCAGTCCCCGTCTTTTATGATCTCCTGAGGGAACATTTCAAAGGGGTGCGTGGAAGTGAGGCCCACAAATCCAATTAATTGCTGATGTGGTTTGTGCCTAGAATCACCATGCACCACTTAAAAAAAATTGCCTGAGTGCAGCAGACTATAAAAAGGGAAATATTGGGCATACAGTGCTGTAAATAAGCTTCTCATCCATCCCTGCCTGTTGTTGTTGCCCTGGGCTAGGAAAATCTTTGACAACTAGTTCAGCACCTTTGCTCTCATGGTCCAGTTCATCACATAAGACCCACCTCTGCCCTTCTGAACCAGTCCAGTTAGGATCTTATTTTTACTGGAATTACTTGGTCGACGTGCCAGAGGCTAAGTGGGAGCAAGAGCCCACTTGCTGGATCACAGCTCCTCGGCCTCAGGCAGGCAGGACTCACTGGCTGCTTACAGAGGTCATCCTTCCTGGAGCAAGCACTGGGGAAGCGATGGCACATGTCCTCCATTCCCTCCTCACCCCCAGCCCCGTGTTGGCCATCATGAGCGTGTCTGGGGAGGAAAGCCAGAGTTAAAGGTTGTGATTAGCTCCTTGGCCTAATCAAGGTGCAACTGGGATTCAACAAAGTGTCTTTATGGCAGGATGCTTCTTGGACAAGTCATTTGAGGCTGCAAGGCTGCACCTTGCATTTTGTCTGCCTACAAGGCAGACCTTTCATCTTTCATGACCTTCATCACTGGACTAGGTGTGGACAGCTCAAAGTTTTTCTAAGTGTAAAGAGAAGATGCGTCAGAGTTCAATTTTGCGATGTGTATACAACTACAGATCTTTGTGGGGAGGGAGGGGAGGACACGCTTTTACCAATATAGTTCTACATACATGCATATATCCTGATACATAACTCTAGCAAATATACTATGACTGTGATACAGACATAGTAATACTAATATGGAAGATGCTTTTGTCAGCATCACATTATTCGCACATGGGGGTAAGCTAGAGTGACTCTGAAACCAGTGCCTGGAGCTGGGCTGGACTCTAGAATTGCCACCTGTAAGCTCTCCCTGAGGCATCAGAGGAACCAGCCGGTGGCAGAGTTTCCAGAAACCAGGCTTCAATAGTCCCATCGCTCATGGAAGGCGGGGGTTAGGGCACTGACACTGATTTTGTGTTTCTGCTAACTTTTCCCCTATAATTCTGTCTACAGTAAAGTTCTTGTTGGTATAGGAATGTCATAAAAATTCACATCCTAAATCAGCTTACTGTGACCTGGCCATAGGCAGTCCCATGAGTTACTTGTAGGAGATGATGGCCAAGACCCATAGTCCTGAAGGAGTATTGTACGTGGTGCTGGAGAAGGGCTGAACCAGTTGCCTCCTTGCATTTTCCAATCCAGCTCCAAATCTGACAGCAGAAGCTCTCCATTTCTGTACCGCTGTCCATCTGGGCGCAACTGAACCACACAGACACAAGCAAAGTGTTGCCTTCTTCAACCAGCCGGCGCCTTGCCAGCATGGCAGCAGCCAGGGAAAGTGTGAAGCACTGCACACTTGTGCGCTAAGAGGCAAAAGCCTGTGTGATAATGTGCTTAAACATATGCGGTAATAACATTAACTTACAACTTCTGCAAATTATTAGTAACGCGGGTTTCTTCCCTGCCTTGTGTGTGTGTAGTACATAACTATGCACATTAAATTTAGCCTATTCCTTGCAATTTCGTCTTCCCGGAGAGCAGCCACTACCTGTGGCACTGGGGGACCCAAAATGCAGCTGAGAATCAGCTAGTCCAATAACTCACCTACACAATCCTACATAATACATCCCTGGAGAGAACGAACGGGGTGCCTGAACGCATGAGGGAATCTTATTTCTATCTAGTTTCTGTACTGTTAGGGCTTTTATCCAATTATCTGACTTTTTACCACCTATATTGTGTTTTTCTTCCCAGCATGCCTAGAAGAAGCACTACACCCAATTGCCTGAAAGGGAATTGCTGTGGAGATGGATGAAGTGACATGACTAAGGCCACACAAGGCCTGGGTCAGAGAAAGGAGCTGAACCTGGGGCTCTCCCAGCAGGGACTGAGCATTACAACATAGGCTCTGGATGTCATTCAAGGAAAAGGATTTAACGGTTGAAAAAGGGCCCACTGTAAGTCCTGCCCTACCTCTGAAGCCAGTGAGAACAGCCGGTCAGCAGAAGACATCTTTCCCTTCCCAGGGCATCTTTGCAGCTTACGGGGAGAGGCACAACATGCCCACAGCTGGGCCAGATGTGCAGCTGATTCCTTCATTTGCCTTTGGATTCCCACTCTTGTGTTGGTACGGTATCAGTCCAGCCCAGCAAAATTGAGTTTTCTTTTTACTATTCCCAGAAATACCATTTTCCAATGATTTTTTGATTTCTAGTGCGGGTCAGACTGTCATGGCCAGTGGCTCCACTGTGGTCTGTAAGTGAATTAGGGAGGTGACACAAGAGTGCGGCAGAGTGGCATGGCTGGAGCACTGCCACCAGCACAGAAACAACCAGAAACTTTAAGGGCGTTCCCCAGAGAGTACTTCAGGATCCGTGAACCAAGGCAGATGCTTAAGTACATGTTCTCGTATCGAAACTCTTCTAGAAAATCCCAAGCTGGGCTTGAGCCAAAAGCAGAGGAGATGATGTTGCTTCAAACACTATTAGAAGAAAGTCTCTTTGGCCAAAATTTCTCTTGCTGTTTTTCTGCACGCGGTAAACCTGGCTGCTGTCTCCAGCCTGGAGATGACTTCATTTCACTAGATACCTCAGCCCAGGCTCTCTGTGCCTCAGAAGCGATGGTTTGTGCTGGAGTTGGAAAATGCGTGTCATCACAGTTGCCTTTTTTTTCCACTGCAGAGTAATTAATCAATATTTCTCATGGAGGGCAGTCAATTCTCGTTACACTGGGCTTTCACAAAGTTGCTTTTTTTTCACAGAAGAGAAGTGGAATATCCAAGAGACACTTCATGCTCAGGCTGAGCCTCTGCTTCACACTCTTGCTCGCTTTGGGCTGTGAGAGTGTGAAGGCAGCACGGCAAATTTCACATTGCAGGAGGCAGCCGCGGTTGCAGAACTCTTGCCGGTGTAAAATGAATGAAGGTTTTCCTGCAAATTTTTGCATGCAGCTCTGTGCCATCTGCTGTGTTCCTGTGCTCCAGGGAAGGAGCGATGCAGAGCGGAGGTCGCAAGCTGCCAGCCTTTTGCTAACCCAAGATCATGACCCCCCGCCAGCTGCGGGAATTAGATGGCACCTTTGTCCCAGCGCGGGGTGGCTGAGGGTCAGCGTCCCGGCAGCGCTCCCTACTCCAGTGCACCAGCATAGGTAGAGTCTGCCCTTATAAATACACGATCAGCCTTAATCGGATGACCTGAGGGGAAGGGAGGTGCACGCTGCTCCCTGTGCGATGGCAGCACGTGAGAACCAAACGCTGAGCAGCACCAACAAAACTGTATTTGAGTCTTCCATTAGGCTCACGAGTTCCTTCCTGACTCCATGTATTTTACTGTACAATACAGTACTGGAAGTCATTATTATTACAAAGAATCACTAATTCAATAACACCAGTATCCTGCATGAAAAACATCCATACAATATTAATGCATTTCCCCCATCATATTCATTGCAGAATACAAAAGCTGTTAACAGAACACAAGAAGTCTTAAGGCAAGGACGCCGTTAATGCGACAGTCGCTGTTACCCATGCATTGCTAACGCTGAATTGAAGCTCTGGAAATTGTGATTGCAAAGCACATTTTTGGATGCCATTCACAAAAAAAAAAAAAAAAAAAGGCTAAAAGTTGAAACTTCAAATAGAAGTAGGAAAGCTGCCTGGCATTACACGATAACATGGCACTTTATTATCCCTCTTCAATTGTTTGACGTTTATGCCTCTATTTAGTAAGTCTGTTCGTTATCGTTCTCCAATTAACAGAGACTTTTTTCAGATTATTTTTATGAAATTCTCATTTAATTAGCAATACAGCTGAGTCTCAAATGGCAGTTTTAAAAATACCCTTCCACTGATCAAGCAGCCAAATGGTCTTTCTGAGATATTTGCAGAATTGTAAACCTTCGTTTGTCTGCTAATTATCCCCCTGCTTAGATGATGGGAATGCGAACACCTGACAATCAGGGGTTATACACCGGACGCTTTCATTGCGCACGGTGTGGAAAAATACAAATTTCACTTATTAAAACCTTCTCATGGGCTTTTTTTAAAGTAAAGAATGGGATTTGTCAGACGATTTTCAGATTCCGCACAATAGATGGGGAATTAAAATAATGGATAACAAGTAATAGAAAACAGGTGTGATAGGAGACGTCAGGCCTTCTACAGGCACAGAGCAAAATAGGAGGAAATACATTTATAGTACAATAATGAAAGCAAAAAAAAATTAAAAAAAAAAAAACCAACAGTAAAATTTCAGTGAATGGGCCGTCCTGCTATACAGCTGGAGACCATTATGGTATTTAGCAACAAATACACAAATAAGCTTAAAATGCATTTTTGCTGTATATTGATGGGCGTATGTAGTTTGGGTAGAAAAAAATCCCTTAATCTACCACTGAACTGCTTCCACATTTGCGAGGGAATGTGGCAGCTTTCCAGGTCTCTGCTGTTCAGATCTCCCATTGCGCTGCGCTCCATACGATGCTGCTGCTCTCCAGCTCCTCGGGATGGGTAAGCACATACAACTCATTGCAACGCAACTGCTGCCTGCGTCCAGCACTGCTGGGTGAGTAGCAAAGGGCTGGTTATTAGCTGGATAAGGGGAAAATTCATGTTTTCATACCACAGGGTTACAGGGCAAAATACCAAATTTGCGAAGAAAGGAAACATCTTACGTTTCAGGTTTTAAGCCTAATTCTAGCAGGAGGTAACGAGACTTGCGCATATGCCAGAGGTGGTTTCTGGATGCTTAGCACAATCCAAGGGGACAGCTGATTCAGCAACTATGATTTTCCAGTGCGCCTCGGTTATATCCGAACAGTCCTCTGAAGCCCAGACAAGTAGGAAGAAGGTAAGTGAGATACCAATGCAGCCCTTTCAACTGGCTGAAATGCACTACAGGTTTGCAAGACCCCACCAACCATCCTCACCAACTCTAACAAGCTCCAAGAAGTGCTTCCAAGTCAGCATTTGGGGGGGCAGGGAGAGAAGGCACTAACACCTCTGCCCAGGCATTAAAGGGGAGTAATGAAATCATCTGCTGCTGCCAGATAAGTGAGAGGATTCCTCGGAGAGTCACTTTGGATCTCCAGCTGCAGTAATACGTTGTTATGAATCTCTATCAGTGCACTTGTAGTGCAGCTGGAGAGTATGTCTGACATTGCCTCCAGTGACCTTTTCAATATAGTCCAAGTGCTGCAGAGCTGGTGTTTCAAGAAGAATTCAAATCGAATTTACTCGGGCAGAAAGGATTGGCCCGAGGATAGCCCTACCACTTGCTCCGCATTTCTCCTTGTCATTCTCATGGAAATTGCGATTCTTTATGCATGGTGCTTCTTCCTATGCCGCCGCAAATGTGTCCCTTGAAACAAGAGAAACAGCCGCCGCAGTTTTAACGGAGGCCCGGCAGGGACGGCGTGGCGTCGGGCGCCGCGGGTGAAGGGTGTTTGCAGGTGGTGCCGGCGGCAGCACAAGGCAGAGGATGAAGGTGTGAACTTGAACGCAACCTGTCGAAGGGTCACCACGTGGCCGTGCGCCCTGACACCCCAAATTAGCTGCTGCATGTCAAGCACCCACCGTCGTGTTAAAAGATGCACCTCGTTGCCACGGGAGGTGAATAGCTGAAATTTGTATAAGCTGGTAAAGACATGCATGGGCGAGAAATT
Source organism: Fulmarus glacialis (assembly GCF_000690835.1). Lineage (NCBI taxonomy): Eukaryota > Metazoa > Chordata > Aves > Procellariiformes > Procellariidae > Fulmarus > Fulmarus glacialis. The sequence goes on along the minus strand of NW_009203396.1, from coordinate 5,915 downwards.
CATTTGGGGCTCCGCAAGGCAAGAGCAGCCGAGGAGCAACATCTCGGTGCGTAACACTAATGGCCCTGGGGTGAGGTCTCTGCCCTTCTGGGGGCAAAGTGCATGTGTTTTGGCGGGGGAAGTACTGGTTTTCTTCATGTGCTTTCCTGGCACAGTATGATTATTTCATACATGTTTGTATGAGGTGCTTTAAAATGTAATTTCTTTGATTAATTTGGTGTCTGTATTTTCACTGTTTTGTTCACTCCAATTTATGACAAAATTGAACAAAGTGGGTAACAAAATATAGCCCTGTCAGGCTCCTGTCTTCACGGATATAAAGAAAAATGTGAAACTGTCAGGCACACAAATGTGCCAAACCCCAAGGAAAATTATTACATTCTGCTTGACATTTACTTTAATTTTACAAAATTCTGTAATACCGTTATAAATAATAATAATAAAAAGCGGCATGGAAATATTGTTAAGTGTATTTATTTTCATTTGCTAGCCTTGTGATTTATGGGTTTGTTTTATTTTATTTTATTTTTTCCTCTCTCTGCATCAGAAGAGAGACCGAGCACCTTGAGCCCAAGCGCTGCTGCCTGCCTATCTGCGGGCCAGGGGGAAGGGGTGGCTGAAGTTGGGTCATCCAAGGACACGTGCCCTGCTCATAAGAACGGGGGAAAGTAACAGGGGACTTCTCTGCTTCCAAGAGCTCTGCAAGTCTTTTGTTGAACCTGTGTAAAGTGCTCTCTAAGGGACAGGTAACTGGGTCAGATCCATAACTGCTAATACCAATCCAAGAAAGTTGGTTTATACCAGCTAACCGGGGATGATCCAGTGGTGCTGAGTGGGAATGGGAGACAGACGCCCAAAATAAGTAGGGGAAGTAAGTAATCTAACCCAAAGACTATTAATGAAAGTAGAGAAAGAGCTGAGCCTGGAGAAAAAAAGACACGAGAGGGTGGAAGCCAGCAGCACTCAGCTACCAAGAACGGGATGTGCAAAGGCTGTTTTTAAAAAATACTCATGGCTGATGCTGAGGGCCTAATCCTACTTACCCTGCTCGTGTGAGCATTGCCATTCTACCCTTTCCGTGAGATCAGGGTTGGCTCTTTAGGCCATCCCATCCTTGAAGCTCCTGTGAAGAAGCCCCATAGCACACAGTTTTTATTCGGGAGGCAGCTCTTCAGTCTTGCTTATTGGTGGAGCTCCAAGGGCCATCAGGGCTTGTTCTCCCAACTCACTTAATTGCTTCTGAAAATCCCATGTTCTCCTCCCTGCCAAGCCTCAAAGTAGAGTCACACACCAAAGGAAATGGGAGAAGAAAACCACTTCAAGGCATCAAGGTGACTTTTCCTCTGACAGATGAAGACAAAGAAAAGTGTATGAAAATAATTGATGGAATGTAGCAAACAGAGCTGGCATCATTTACATACTGAACTGACAGCTTGCGCCATTCACAGGCCCTTTCCACTATAAATAATGCTTTATAGTGACACAAAAAAGCCCTATTTATCTTGGAAGTTAAAAAGGCACCATCTGAGTGGACAGCCGGCTTCTGGACTCCCCAAGAAAATATTTATATAGGAGACTGTGCTTTAGATAAAGATATATAACCTGGTTCATGCAGGCATGGCTCTGTAGCCAGTGAATTGCAGCGCTCCAGGGATTTCCAGCCCACATTCGTGCTCCCTGCACTCACCTCAAGGTCTGAGGCACTGCCTGGGACACAGAGCTAACCCATAGCCCACTGCAGTCCAGAAACCTCAAAGGGCTTTGAGTGGTTGGTATTTGCTACCTTTTCCCCCCGACATCCCCATTGTCTCCCATTTCTGAGGTGCTTGGGTCTCCTTAACAGCCTCCAGCTGTGCTGGATTTGGAGGTGAGTGCTCCCAGCTGCTCACCACTGCCATCCCTGCAGCCCACACCACCACCACTGCCACCCCCGCTGCTCACAAAAACCCACCCTCACCTATTTTGGTTAAAATGAGCTCAATATAAATAGCTGCACTTTGTTAAGCTGGCTTTTTTTGAGAAGAGTGAGTTAGGGAGTGCTCTGTGGGTTGGGATATGCAGGAGGTAGGTGCCCATGAACAGATGGGGCTGGTGACCTCTGCAGCCAAGCGAGGATGCAGGAACGAGCCCTCGTGGAGCTCCCACCCAGCTGGTGTCTGATGGGGAGGTGTGCAGCGGCCATTGCATCGCACGGGAGTTTGTCACAGCGTTGGTCCTCTAAGTCCCAGGTAAGCCCTGATGTCCTTGGATCGCTGAGCTGGTGGGACCAGACCTTGCTGAGGAGTGGGACGCTTCATAGAGGAAGAAGCTTTCCTATTTGGTGAGAGGTTTCCGTGAGCTTGAATCTTCCTTCTGGCTTGCAAGGTTTAATTTGTTTCCACCTGTGAGGGATGGCTGCTGTTGGGAACTACACCCTGCTGAAGCATGGAGGCTCTAGTCATCCAAAACAAGACAGGAAGGGCTGTCCTGGGGTCTCCAGGAACATACCTGTGCTGCCAAAGGCCACGCCGGTTCAATGGCCAGCAAACCTGGCCCCCTCGGTGTACTCGACTGAGTAGTGCTGCCCCTTCATACAAACACCATCCATCTCCCCTCCCTCCGTGGCCACCTCGGCCTCTCGGGTCTGTGCTCTGCCAGTGAGCAGGTTTCTGCTCAAGCCTCTCCTTTATAAAGCCCTTCTGGGAAGCGAAACGTGCTGCCTGCTCAGGAAAAGGCGTTATAATGGGCAGCTACCTATAGAGGAAGATGGATCACCGAGTCAGAAATCAATCGAGAGGTTGTGATGGCATCATAAATCAGGGGATGCTGAGCGTTAAAAGAAACCCAACGCTTGATTTATAACTTGGCACAAGCCATTTGTCGCCAGCCAAGATTTTCAGAAAGAGAAACATTTTTGTAAGCTTAATTTAACATTATTTTTTTCCGCCGCGCTAAGCGTTCCTGTAGGGTTTATTTTTCTCCCCCCCCCCAGATAAAACTGAATTTGCAGATAAAAGCAGCCAAATGACATCCAAAGATTTTGTTTCACTTTGAAAGGCTTGATGGGTTTGAGCTCTCTTTTCCCTAATCCAGGGTCATTCTTCTCTGAGCCTCGACTCCTTCCTGATGTCTTTTAATATCTTCAAGTCTCACTGGGAGTTAGAGGCTTTTGCTGGTAGATGCCTGGTTCAAATCCAACTTTTGCTGCCAAAAAGTATTATCAGTTAATCACTGCTCTGTTGCTTATGTGAAGCTCATTTTGGTATCAACAGCAGGTAGGCGGCTGCCTCACCTAAACCTGCCTCTGCCCTCCCTGTTAGCTGCGTGTCTGGAGGCAGCTGCAGGAGAGGCCAAGCAATTAGCTGCAACAGAAAGTGCGATGGGATTTTACCCCTGCAGTGACTCAGTGGAGGGGATGAGTTTGTGCTGCTGCTGCCCAATGCTCTGATTGGGAACCTGCAGTCCCTAATGCATGGGACTGGCTTATCTGTCCCCGCATCTCAGTGAGGACATCTCTTCTGTTACACTGCCAGACGGTGCGTAAGCAACCATTAACTTTTTTTTTTTAAAATGAGGAATGAAAGTATTATTCTGGTATGAGATTTTTTGAGAATTTGAAATTAAGCATCTGTTTAATTCTAGAGTGCTCTGAGCAACAGTGGTGAAATGTGGACAATGCTGTTGCCAAAGTACTTATCTTGTTTTCCTTAATTTTTTAATTAGTTGGGTTTTGGAATGGATTGCTTTGAGTGCTTTAAACCAAAGTGGACAAGCACAAGGGATGGGGGCTGTTCTGGAGTTTTCTGTTTGCATTGGTGATGTTGTGCTTACAGGTTATATATTGGATGTGTGCTTATATACGGGGTACCCTGAGACCATGTATTCCTAGCTGAGGTGACCAGACGCATTTCCACAACTGCCTGTTGGTATTTCTGGGAGGCCATGAAAGGCTGAGGACTTACCACGCTGGCCCCATGGCAATGGGAATTAAGGGAAGCATGCTGATTGCCACCAGCCCTGCTGGGAAGGGGTCATGGAGAGCTGCAAGGAACCCACCAAACCCAGCTCTGCCGAAGCGCAGAACAAGCCCAGGTGTTGGTCCTGGGCATTCCCATTGTAGGTTGTGTATCCACATTAATGCTCTTGAAAGGTGTTTGCAGAACCCCAGTTCTTGCCTGATTAGGAGAAAGGCATTATTTTCAGCTGAAGAGCGGAGCTGAGGAGGCCGTGACAAGGGGTTTGGATTCAAAGTCGGAGAAAGCTCTTGCTCTGGGTCCTCCTCTGAGGCTGAGAGTTTCCCCCATCACTTTGACTTTCTCTAACTCAGTCCAGACTTGCTGAGGAATCTGCAAACCTCAGGGAAGCTCTTTGGCAAAGCTGATGTGCATTTTGCCTGGTTTCGGATTTCATGTGAAAAAACACCCAGCCCCGCTATTCTACACGGTTCTAGTTTCAGCTAAGTTAAAATAACGACCAATTTGTACATGCCAGAACCACAGGATCACTCCACAGCACTTTTGTTAGCACTATTTGTCCATTTGACAAGCATATATTTGTGCTTCTTAATTGAAAGTATTTGTCAGTGCAAAGCATCATACACGAGGCCATCGTGGGAGCAGACTCAGCCGTGCGACTTGTCTCAGTCCAGCAGCCCTGGCAGATCCACGCCAGGCCACAGAAAGATAAAAAGCAACAACCTTTTTATCCACAAAAGGATAAAAAGTGATGCCCACCTAGTCCCTTTCTCCCTATGGGAGGGTATGGTTAATAATAAGAAAATGCTTATGGCTTAAGGCCAAAGAGGTCTCTACTGTGCTCTGCAGGAGAGCTGTCAAATTCTTGGTAAAGGCGGATTTAGCTGAGGTCTATGGTGATCAGAGTGAGCTCCGCTGGCAGCAAAGGCCTGAGGCAAAGTCAGGACAACCAGAGCATCCAGCATGGGCTTGCAAAGAGGTTCTGAACAGGGGTTTCAGCAATGCACTGCTTGCAGCTCCGCTAAGAAGGTCTGTGGCAGATTCCTCACCTGCTGGGCGTGTAGGACAAGATGCTCTTGCTCCAGCAGCTGCAAGTTTCCCATTCCTGCACGGGATGGGCAGGGTTGGCCCAGCGCGGGTCATGTGAGGGTCCCCCAGGACACATCTCTGACCCCTTGGTCCCTGCTGCCTCCGGGGATGCCCTTCCCCAGCAGCGCTGGGCTTGCTGAAGGCAGCGGTATGGGGCTTTAATTTCTGCTAATACAGACCGAGGGTCAAAGGGCTTCTGCATCTCTGCCAGTCCAGAAAAAAGCCTTTTCCAGAAAAAGGTGGTTTCTCGCAGAGCAGCCCTGGGTCTCGCGGTGGAGAGGGGGGCACCGAGCCAGAGAAGCCACCCGTCTGCAGAGCCGGTTCTTTTCTTCCTTCCCACTTTGGGAACTTACTGCCACAGCCTCCCCAGGCCAGCCCGAGGGAGAGCCCTACAACGGCAGCCTGCCTTACTGCGATGGCGCTTGGCAGCTTCAGACTTGGTGGGCTCTGATTTCTTTTTAAAGACCCCTTCTGCCTCCCCGTGTAATTGAAAGGTGAGCTTGTAGTACGGCAAGGATCCTAAATGGGTCAGACCAGCAGGCGGGCTCCAAAACAAACATTGTTAACGCCAAACCACTGAACCATATAGTGCGAGCTGACAGTGCCTCTTTTGCCTGCTGACTTTGACCACACAGACACCGTCGTCTTAAATCCTGTGCCGGGGCTGCCGGCAGCTATAGGGGAGGGAAGGGGGAGATGCCAACAGACAGGGCAAAGGCCGAGGTCCCCGCTCGGCATGATGGAGGGCTGAGGGGTAGGAAACCTTCCGCAAAGCTGCAGTGGGGAGTTCAGTGCAGCCAGCGTTGCCCTAGTTTGGAGAAACGGAGGCTGAGGGATAACCTCGTTGCTCTCTGCAGCTTCCTGAGGAGGGGA
>NW_009203395.1:111255-189476 GCF_000690835.1 Fulmarus glacialis | reverse complement strand
ACACACATACACACACACACACACATACATATATCCGTGTAACATCCAGCAACAACCACCAAACCGGCCTAAATAACAACCATACTCAGCCAGCCAGGGGAAACGAGAATTTAAAAAAAAGAAAAAGAGAGAGACAAAAAAACCAAAGCCTACCATTATTATTCTTTTTCAATTATTATTGGTTTTTTGCTGGCTTGGTTTTTGTTGTTGTTGGCTTTTTGCAACCTTTCTATTTTGTATTTTTTACCCCTTCTTGCGAGTAACTCTTCTTGGAGTTCCCAGATTTTTTTTTTCTTTTTTTGGGGATTAGGAAAGGGAAAAAATTTAAAGGTATAGACATTTCTTCAAGAGCCATTTTTTTTTTTTTTTTTTTTTAATAGAGAGGATTGGGTTTTTTTTTTAAATTATAATTTCTCCCGGTTTTGGACTCGGAGGGAGTGAAACCTCGTCACTTTTTGTAGTGGTGGTGGTGTGCCTTGTTGTGTGTGTTTCCTTCCTCCCCTCTGTTCTTTTTCTCTCTCCCCTCCTCTCGCTCCCTCTCTCCCCCCTCACTCGCACAGCAGCCCCCGGTAAATGAGAGGAGACAGGTCCTCTCTGCCTTTTTTTTTTTTTTTTTTCCCCTCCCCGGACCGCAAAAGCGAGATTAAAAGTGGCATTTTAGTGCCTTTTCCTGCAATTTTCTCTACACTTTTTTTTTTTTTTTTAATCTCCAGTAGCGATCTCTAGGGCTGAGGTTTCCGCAGAAAGTTTGGGGGCTGTTACGGTGTGTATTTTTGCGGAGGGGGAGGGGAGCGGGCTCCTTCTGTGTGTGCTGCTCCTCTGGGTGCCTATTGGAGAATAATAGTGTAAGTGACAACCTAGAAGTAGACTTTCTGCTCTTCACACTGGATAGAAAAGCTGCCTTTTTTTTTTTGCTTGCTTTTTTTTTTTTTAATAACCCCCTTTCTCACTTGCTCCTGTACGCATTGGTTTTATTTTTGAAAGGGTAGCTAGACTTAAGTCACCCTCCACCTCAATTTAAACCTGCTACTTTATTTTTTTTATTATTATTGTGAATTCCTCGTTTTGAGCGTTACACTTGTCTGATCAATTTGATCTTCAGCTCCTTCTTCCGTTGCTAAACCTCGAAAACTGGCTCTCTCAAAAGATATTTAATCTGTATTTTTTGTCTATTGCCATTTTTGCTCATGGCTACTCTGTTTCTCGCTATCTATTTTTGCCCCTCCCCGCCTAGAGGAAAATAGCAACACAAAAAAAAGAAAAAATAAGAGAATATTAGGGGAAGTAGTCCTCAGGTCTGCTGCCCCCCCTCTCCCCCCCTCCCAAAAGGGGGGGACCTAGAAAACATCAGTCTTGAACTTCTTCCTCTTCAAGAGCTCGGGCTGCAAAGGAAACCTCCTTTGTTTTTGTTATTTATATGCTGTCAAGTTTTGAAGTGGTGAGTTTCGGGTCGGTTTTGCTAATTTCACTCAGAAAACTGCAGTGTTTCTGTTTCTAGATAAGTACTTTGCTTCTTTGTCTCTTTAAAAGGTCACAGGGAAAGCTTGGCCTGGATTGTGAGAGCCATATGGAACGGATAAGTGCGGAGCCTCTCTCAAATGTGATTATGGGTTTTTATGGGGGCGGGAGGGAAGAGGAGGGGAAAGGCATGGGGAGGGGGCTGATTCAGGAGGAGAGAAAGAAATAATATAATACCGGCGGCGTTACATCGCGACAAAAGGAGATACCGCACCGATTCTCATTCAGAAATTGCGCGGTGTGCCCGTACGTGTACGCTGTCTCCGGGAAACTGTGCCTTGAAATTGTGCTCTTCTCTCAGTGCCTGTGATGAAAACTTGTAGTTGTGAGAGATGCCTAAATGCGAAACCCGGGGAAACTCTTGGCCTGGAACCGGCGGAGATGATAGTTCTTTCCTGCAACCCTCTCCCTGGGCAGGCCACGCTGGTTGTTGCTCATCACTATTCCAAACTGAGGTTTCAGTGAACTTTAGCCTTGGGCATGGAGTTTAAATGAGTAAATTAGGTGTTTTATGTGCATGTAATTTTGCTTTGTAACATAAAGCTTTTTACAAGATGACTAAGCGGTGAAAGGATGCCGATGGGTGGGTATTCTCAGGCCAAGCGAGAATGACCCATTTGGTGTTTTGGTTGTAGTCAGTGTATTAACTAAACTGCGATCTATCACTTTTATTCACTGTACATGATGTAGTGCGATTCTGACTCATGATGACTAGATACTTTTTGTAGCAAAGAACGTCGGTGCCTTAGAGTACTTCTGAAGTTGCCAAAAGTGACAAAGATTTTCTTGTTTCAGGCTTTTTTTTTTTTTTAACTCTCCCCCCGCTCCGCCTTCTTTTTTTTCTTTTTTGTTAATCCTCTTATTCTTGAGAGAGACCAGTCTCAGAGAACCAGTCCTATAGTATGTTAGCATCGTCAGAAACATCGGAAGATGTTAACGGTTTGAGTCTGTAATTCTTTGCCTAGGCTGCAGTTAACACAGTAAAAAAAAAAACAAACAAAAAAACCTTTTTGAAAAGTGGCTAAAATAGGCACGTTTACTGTTAATGAGACACACAACCTAAAACAGATGGGATCAAGATGAATGGTAAACCTTAGCCTGTCACTTTACAGCATAAGGAAAAATAACGATTTTCTGAACTTTAGCTATTCAGTGGTATTCTTGAGGTTGCTTGTAAACATTCAGATTAATATATTACCTCTTTCTTCACCATATCGGGAAAAGCAGCACGGTGTTCAAACATGAAAAAAATAGTTTACAGAATTGCCATTGTCATATATACCAACGACATAGAAGTATATAAAAAAAAAAATCCCAAGATGTTTAGGCTTTAATAGCTTTGCTATGAAATGTGCAGAAAATGTATTGAATTACTAGGCAACTGAAAGAAAGTAGCAATTATCAGATTCACACCAGTCATTCTGAATATGACTTCCCCAGTATTAGTATTTGTACTTGCTAATGTAAATACTAGTTCATAAATTAATGTCTAGTCACCTGTCCTTAGTGATTATATTATATACATAACATAATTGTCAGTGTAGTCACACCTTTCTCAGTCAGAGGAAGGTAGGGTAAAATACCTAACAATCAGAACAGTACTGATGAATGAAATCATAACCAGAAAGATGTCTCTGTTCTCAGCAACTGATTTTTTTTTTTTTCTTTTTATATACTTGGCAAAACAGATTCTGATGAGTGACAAAAATCCTCAAAACTTACTCCATTATGTTCTAGGCTTGGGACATTTTTAGTGATTTAACTGGAATTGTTACTCATGGACGGAGGTTTCAAAAGTTTATAAAAAGGGAAACGTAAGCGTTATAACTATTCTTAATTTGCTATTGAAGTTACTTCTGGTTTTTGGTTTCAAATAGCTGTTCCAGCATGTAACCTAGCATCACCCAGGGTGTTGGGGTTTTTTTTAATATTTAAGGGCTTCAAAAGTACTGTAGAAATTGTGGGGGGGGTTTTCCAGCATTATGTTTTGTGAGATGCTACCTTTTCTTCTCAGTTGTTTTTCTTACTTCAGTAAACTACTCCATTTAACACTTAAAGCTTAACATCTGAAAAATTTCATGTGCATATTTTGAACTTTGCAAAAGTTGATAAACTCTTTGTATAATATTCGTTAGGAAACTCAAAAGCAACCATCTTCCGCCACTGCTTTCCGAAGTTAAATGTTAAATTCTCTTCTAACTTTTATTTTTAAGGAGGGCAGGAATTGTAGATGGACAATATTCTGCATCTCTAATAAATCTGTTGCTCTCTCAACTAAAGTTTTAGCAATCTGTTGTTGTGCATCCATTTTTTTAATCAAGTAGATCGAGAAATGTTTCATTAGAATCTTTTTCTCTCTCTCTCTCTCTCTCAGCACAATAAAAACACCCGGGATTAATAACAAACCTTTCTGTGAGATTTGTAACAATAGCTGTGTTGGAGCACATACCTTGACAATCATCATCATTTATATGAGTCTTAGTCTCTCCCAGATTTAGTAGAATATCTCTGAAGATTTTTTTTTAAAGGGGCACTCTAGTTGGCTTGTAAAAAATAATTCCACCAGATTATGATGCGATCTGTCTGTAAACTGGGGTATGAGGTCATTTTTGGAGAATAAGTTTGTTTCTTTTAAAAAAGGCATCTTCTTTCCAGTTAAAATAGTTACTTATTCTTCTTTATGAGTTTACGATACATATACCTCTTTCTCTGTACATGTGCAGGCTGTGTACGTATACATATGCGCACATGTGTACAACATATATATTTTTTTTTTTTTTTGAATCATGGCAGGTGATCTTTAGAGGCGGGACTGAGTATGGATCATTTGAACGAGGCAACTCAGGGGAAAGAACATTCAGAAATGTCTAACAATGTAAGCGATCCGAAGGGTCCACCAGCCAAAATTGCGCGCTTGGAACAGAATGGGAGCCCATTAGGAAGAGGAAGACTTGGAAGTACAGGAACTAAAATGCAAGGAGTGCCTTTAAAACACTCTGGACACCTGATGAAAACTAATATTAGAAAAGGTAACACTTTTGATAATTCTGCATTAGAGAAATATGATTTATAATATTTGGGGGGGAAAGCATACTTTTGCAGGCTCTACTTCATTTATATTTCAGGATTAAATCTCCATTCTAAAATACTATATATTCCCAACTCTGATATAAATCACATTTGGGAAATGTAAGCTTCATGCTTGGGTGGAGCATCTTGCTTTACAGGGTGGAGTCTGATTTTTGTTAAAGTAAAGGCTAGTTGCCCTGATTAAAGCAAATTCCTGTATTGAAATAGAAGTAATATAATGCATTAATTCTTTGAGTACGTGTTGGGCTAAGAAACGCAAAAATATGTAAGAGTAAATACCGAACCCCCAAAACAAATTCTCGCCTTTCCTCTTAGTGATGGTCCAAGCTTGGAAGGGCAGCAGTATTTCCATAACACTTGCAAGTTGGTTTAAAGGATAGCGTGTAAATCTTTAGGTATCACATTGGAAAAGTCATTTATGATGTCAATCTTCGCAGTTTATTTTCTTAAGTACAATTCATTATTGAACAATGAACAACTTGGGTGTCATATTTTTCAGTGGCTGGTTTGCTGTAATTAGACATTTACACAAGGAAAAGGCACATTTAGAATCACTGATGTTTGTATATGGATGGCTTTTGTTTGCACTGAAAATACTTTTAATGGACAATAATCTATAAATTTTGCTTATCGGAATGTGTAAGTCTTTCTGACCATGTCCAGCAGGCTTGCTAATTTAAATCAAAATATGCTGCATGTAATTTGGCATTTGTTTTAAAACAGCCTCTACTTTTCTCAATATAATCGGTGTATGTTTATAATCCAGATTTTTCTTGCATTTGCTAAGCAAAGTGCAAAATGCAACCAAGACTATCAAACGCACAAAGTTAGAAGGCAGAGGAATTTCATTGTGTCTGATGCATAACATTTATCGTACAATCATTTATTTTTTCCTCGGTTTGGCGAAAACAAAGAATATATTGATCCTGAAATGAACAGACACAGCAGTCCGTATTGTTAGATCTTTATCTATTAAAAATGGAAAAACAGCACTTCAGCAAATTCTTTGGCCTCTGCTCATGATTACCCTATTTATTGATTGTTTGCCAAGAATGTATGCATCTTAAGAAAGCCAGGGTAAGAGCATTAAAAATATAATTTATTACGGCTTTTCAAGCAGAGTGCATTAATATTGTACAGTGAAGCAGTGGGGCTGTATAAAAAGGACTTTCTGACGCCTGCAAACATATAAGTTCCATAAATTCCTAAATAGGAGATTTCAGCTGTCTCTGGTATTATGTGATATTTGCACAGCAAACTTTAATGCCAGGACAGTTTTAGACAAGGATTCTACAGACTTCACTGCTCCTTATGGCAGACGTGCTGTTTACACAGACTCGTAAACCTTCAGCAAAAGCTCTAACACTGCCTTCAGGTTTAAATCATGCTGTATTTTTAGCAGCGAGCACTGACCAATGCTCTCCCCTTTAATACTAGAAGGTTATGAAGTTGCTGCACTTGGAGGTCTTGCCAAGTGCTAGCAGGAGTGATCAGCTAGCTGAGATTGTGCTCTCCTGTATAACATTTTTCACATTAACAGAAGGACACTAGTGACAGTTTGCTAAAAGATTTAGTGGCTTGATTTGTAGTCAGATGATACCTGTGTCGCACTACCAGGATCCACCTCTGATAATCTACGCTGTAGATCGAAATTTGGCCAGGAGGTTCTCCCGTGTTGTTTAAAGTACCATATTTTTCAGAATGCTGCAACTCATGAGACCGTGTACCTGGCAAAAAGTGTGCTGACGTGCAGCGAAGTACCTGTGCATTGCTAGTTTTGTGTCTGATCGTAGCTTAATTTGTAGGAACTGATAAGGGAAAAAACAAATACGCTTTAGCTGTTTTCGAGTGTATCTGCACTGTTTGTTAAAATGAAGCTTTGTTTACATTTTGTCTTCAGGTATTAACGGTGAAACTACTTAAGGATTTTGAGCCCTTAGTCTGGGTCAGATGGTAGTAGGTCAAACATCAATTGTGAGAGCCTGGAAGGAAAAAAAAAACCTTTTTGCAGATGAAGCGTGTGTGTGTTTTAGAAAGCTCTCCACAGCTTAATTAAAACCAATGAAGAAATCACCAATTTGCATGTACTGCTTTTGCTTTGGTCTTCTCTCCCTTCCTGACCAGTCTTACTTAGATTTAAAAAAAACCAAGACAAGAAAAAAAAAAAAAGCTCCTTCCTGCACTACATAAATATTGGCAAGCTTTTAGTCTTGTCTTTCATGCTGAGCCTATTGGGCAAACTGGAGTGAGTTTGTGAGCTTTTCCAAGCGAGCCTGAAGGGGTTTGTTTGCCAGAGATTGGCTCTCTGGTGAACAGATGTAGTTTAAATATACGTGCTTAAGAGGTATCTTTTTTATAGTGATTTCTTGCTATACGTTAGAGCACAAATCAACAGACACGGTGTGAAAGCGTGTGTCTATTGTCAAGAGTAAATCTTCTTTTTCGACTACGGTATGTCTGGTGCACCTTAGCAGGTTAGGAGGTTTCTGTAAGTCTAGAGGGCAGTGGTTATAGAGGCATTAACATTGTAGGACTAATTGGAGTTCCTGGGTGCCCTGTTAAAATAACCCTTGTCATCATTTATGCTAAAGATGATACCCCTCTGGCAGGCTGCCATAAGACAGTTCTGTACATCTGCTTTTAACCCTTTTGCTTTCTGTCATTAAGAGATCCTAACCTGCGCTGCTGGAGACAGCGGGACGGGACCGGGGCCTAAAACCGCAGGTCTGAGGTCATCGTGTCATCCGCATCCGTCTGGGAGTCCAGGAGGGATTTTCACAAAGTCTAGAAATCTGATTGCCGAGAGAGACTTTGTCCCTAAAACAGCTTGGGTCATTTGTTACTTCTCTGTCTGTTGTCAAAAGGGACGAAAAAAATAAAATTAAAGAAAAAGCCAAAGGAAAGGGAAAAAGGTTGTTTGCTTAATACTCTGTGCAGCGTAGGGAAGGGTTTGTCATATGATGCTACAAAACTAGAAATTAGTAATTACTTTCAGGCATAGAAAATAGCGATGAATACCAGAAATATTGACTGTAACATACAGGAGGCAACAAAAAAAAAAAGCCCAAACTGCAGGTACACTTCTTAAAACGGCATTGAAATCATGATTTGTTTCTTAAAGATGCGAGTGAAAGTAGAGCTCAAGTGCACTCAATGAATGAAGCACGAATTAGTGTTAACTTTTGCCTTGTTTCCTTGTGTACTCGTTTCAGAGCGAATGTATAACACGCAAGGTGATTTGTTGTTGATGTTGAAGGCAATTAAATATTTTTGGCAGGACTAAGGAAGTTTTAATGTTAACGAACAAAATTATGTAGCTGGTACTAAAATGGCTTACAGTGAAGACATCTGCAGTATGTATTTAGGTTCTCGTGCTGCCTGCTACTCACAACAAATCAGGCAGGACAGAGAGAATCAACTTCTCTTCAGTCAACCTTGTTATTTCTATAGAAGGTAATTCTTTAATCTGTATCCGATCAAGCGAGATAAATTTGCATTTCTGCTTTTCAGAGAGATGTATGTTTTGTAGAACTTTCTCTTTTTTGGGGAGGGTGAGGGGAAAGAACTCAGGGAATATGTTTATCAAATATTTGTGATGATTCTTGATGCCTCCTCTGCCTGTTTGTACAGGTTTTATTTACATAACGCTGTATAGACCCACCTACTCTACTATAACTCAAGTTTAATACGTTAAATTTAATTTTTTTTAATAGGAAGTATGCTTCCAGTGTTCTGTGTAGTGGAACATTATGAAAATGCCATTGAGTATGATTCTAAGGAGGAGCATGCAGAATTTGTGTTGGTGAGGAAGGATATGCTTTTCAACCAACTGATTGAAATGGCATTGCTATCACTTGGATATTCTCACAGCTCTGCTGCCCAAGCAAAAGGTAAATAAGATTATGAAACTGTACGATGAATTATGTTTGTTTGTGGGGTCTTGGGGGAGGGGAAGGATTTCTTTCAGGAATGCAGTGCAGCTTTTACTTCTTAAACTTCTTGCAGATTCTGTCTCTGTATGGTTTTTTTTTTTCCCTTAATGTATTTTTGTTTAGTTAGTGCACGTTTTGTTCGTGGGGAATGTGGAGGTAGATATTTTTTTTTTTTGTTTAAAGAAAAAAAAAGACTTCAACTGAATCATTAGTATGCTTATTGACCTTAATAATCTGCTCCACTGAGGATCCACAAGGAAGTGTAAAGCATATTTGAGCAGATGGACTGTTGAGAGTCAACTTGCATTTATGACTGAATATCCAGCTCTGTTTCTTTTATTTTGTTCCTGATGGTTTTAGAGACTGCAAAGTTTTTGGTTTGGTTTGTTTTTTTTTTAACTCGGTCCTTGCATTGCAAAATCCTTTCTAATTTATTAAGAGGAATGCTAACTATTATATCATGTCCTACTGAATTCATGGGAACTTAGGAAAATACACTTCTATACATATTAAAAAATCTCTACTGTAATGCATTTGTATAATTTCATAATATAGATAAATCATATCCTTGGTGGTGTGTGGGTGGGGTTTTTTGGGGGGGGGTTGTTCTTTTGTTTTGCCAGATTTAAGAGGCTAGAAACAAAGGTGGTGATCTTGTTAAAATCAGGTATTTATTTTGCCCCTAGGAATTAACAGGAATTAAATGACTTTTTTCAATTTTTCCTGCCCTTCTTGCCCACTCCCCCTCCCCTTCAAAAATAAAAATCCCACAGGGCTTATCCAGGTTGGGAAGTGGAATCCAGTTCCACTCTCCTATGTGACAGATGCCCCTGACGCTACAGTAGCAGACATGCTGCAAGACGTGTATCATGTGGTCACACTGAAAATCCAGTTACACAGGTAAGTTGCATACCAGTTCTGGGACGTGAACTGTTACTTGTCTGCTCTTACTGTTAATATTGCTTGTATTTAATTCCCACTGTGCTGTGTGCTCAAAGTACAAAGGCTTATCTAAATTCCTTTTTAGTTACTCTAATTCTTCTTTAACTTACAGTATACTATTGCAGAAAACTTTTATAGCTCTGATACATAGATTTTCTTTGGATATCTCATTAAAACTATATTGCATTTTAGTCAATTAAATGATGCATTACAAGAAGGCATTTTACATAAAGTTTACTTAAGAGAAAAATATTTTTGCATATCATGAACAGTACCATCTGTGTGCATTTTGTAAAAGAATGACTTGCTCACACTTATTGTTGCTGTCTAGGTTCTTAAATTTCACGGTAACAAAAAAGAAAAAAACGGTTAATATATTAATGCTTTTCATGATCAGTCGTGAGAAAGCATTACACCTTAAATTGTTTTACCAAGCGCATCAGAGCAGGAAGGTAGAAGTAACATGAAAAAATAGTCGCCACATGCAGCTGATGTATAATTCATGCATCAATACAGCAGATGTGTTGTATAAAGTAATTAACTAATCGGAACAATCAGGAGACCGAGAGCAATCTCCAGATGCATCTGCTTGATGCGCAAAATGAAATCTGTCTGTCTTAAAGGAATGTTCTGCAGCAGGATGCAATCTTGTAATAATCCCTTTTCTAATCTGTGTTTCAAATAGTTGCCCTAAACTAGAAGACTTGCCTCCTGAACAATGGTCTCACACAACAGTAAGAAATGCTCTGAAGGACTTACTGAAGGATATGAACCAGAGTTCATTGGCCAAGGAATGTCCCCTTTCACAGGTACTTAGCATAACATGTAATAAATAATAAAGCACGATAGGCAACGCTGATGTGAGATTTGAGATTTCTACAGACTGTAGCAGGTAGTACCCGTGGAGTGAATCTGCCAAAAATGCAAATTCATTTGACCACTTCATGATCTTTATAAATATGCCTGATTCATTTTGAACATGGTCTTACAACATTTCCCATGGGGAGTCGTGAAAGGTTGTTTACACCACGCTAAAATTGTCTCATAACAAACTGGATTTTAACTGGTTTTTGTCTTCAGTTTTGAACTGCTTTGATGTAACTACTTTTTTCAAGCACGTGTGTTCAAGATGTTAAAAGGCTCTTTACTTACTGCTGTCAAAAGTACTATTGAATCTGAATGCTTCTTAGATAACCTACAGTAGTTTTAAATGCTAATTCATAAAATGAGACAGTCTCTGGCATGCTATATGAGAAAGGAATAAAGAATAAAGCTCTTTGGATGATGTGGTGTTGTTGCAAACAACCAAAGGAAAATCAGCCATTTATTAGTTCTAATCAAAATATACCTAAACAAAAATGAAACCTCAATTTATGCACTGCTAAATATTGAACTGATGCTTTCCTCAAGCCTTAGTCGTATTGTTCTTTTTTGCATTTTTTTTTTTTGTCATTCTTTTGTCAAATTACTGTGAAGGCATAACTTATTTTTCTACGCAGTACGGTGTCCAATGATGCTGTGGTGGGAACACCACATTTATTTTTACCTTTTAAATTTTAAAATGTATTTTGTTGTGGTGCAGTGGAGACAAATTGAGTATACAAATAAATGATGGTAGTTGTGGTAGGGAGAGGAAAGAGGAAATTAAGGAAGTCAAGGTATTTTTATGGGGATTTTATTTCTCTTGCTCAGAATATTGGAGTCTTTGTCTCCAAAAGACTTCAGTTAATCTATAGAGGACTACTCTTTTTCTCTGTCTGTCTTTCCAGCAGATATATTAGCAGGCTGTTTTCCCATCACTTTTTCCCCCCCTATGGCTAGATTGTTTTCAGTGTTGTGGCTCTAATATAGGAAGTTTTGAAGTGGAAATAATCAAAATTATCTTCACTGGTTGCAAACCATTCCAGTAATATGGTTATTACTGGAAAGTTATCTACCTACTATAAAAGCCTGTGAGCTTTTGCACTGCTGGCTTATGGAGGCTGCAGAAAATTTGGGATTTTTCTCCATTTTAATCTAATAGTGCTAGTTTTTACTTGATACTGATGGAAAACAAGTAAATTCTATCGAGAGGGAATATTTCATTTCTATTTGGACATCGTGTTTCACAGAGCAGCTTCTGTATATATGTAGATGATGCAATGATAAAGGAGAAAAAAGTTTTTGAAAGGAATACTTCACTAGACACAATATCATGGTACTGGAGACAATTTAATAATTACACTCTTTTAAAAAGTTGTTTTTCAACTATACTGAATTTTTATATAATAATTTTAATTGACAAAAATGTCTTCCCTAATAACTGTTCTTGAAGTTAGCGCTTGAGATGACCAAAACCCCAGATTACAGAACTCTTCATTTGGGGCTGTTTGTTTACTGTTTTGCACTTCTTTATTTGTAAAAAAATATACTTAAAGCTGTGAGCTTATTTCTGTTGTTAAAAGCATGCTTACTGCTTTTGTCATCTCTATCTTCACCAGCACTGCGGTTGTTGGGTTGCAAGAATTTAAATAGCTTCTGCTTTTCTTTTTTCTTTAAAGACCAAATCACATTAAGCTTAAAATACATTTATTTATTCTTAACTTTTGGAAAAACAAGCTGGTACAGCGGTTGATCGAGAGCCCATCAGTCAGTCTAATTCTTCCCATTTCCCTCCGGGAGCTTGAGGGAGGACGCATTGATTTGACGGTGTCCTTTTCACATGACTAAATTGATCTGAATGCTTCCCACATTTGCCTAACTAATAACTCATTGTATGTCGCTCCTATGGAAAGGACACTGATTTAAGAGTGTCTGTGTTTAATAAAACATATTAAATTTGGAGCATTGCCCTGCAGTGGTGTGCTGCTGCAACGGAGGTGAGAAGTAAGAGCAAGGCGGAGGTCGGGAGGCAATGTTTCCTTAGGGGGTCCATCAAAATGCCAGCATGGGAGACTCTTCTGAGAGCAGAGAAGTGGTCTTTCCTGTTATGTACTTCCACGGGCATAGGTAATGCCATATGAAGTGCTTCATCACAAATGCAAACTAATGCAGTGACACCGTACCATAACTTATTAACACTGTTATGGATATAATTTATTAACCACAGAAAAATGACTCAAAGTGGAAACGAGAGTAGTTATCGTTTTTTGTCACTGTCATTAGCAGTACTCTATTTTGTGTAGGTACAGAAGGATTTGTTGTAAAGTATTTAAGTTGCTGTGCTCAATGAAGCCCCATCTAAGCATGGAAAACTGAGAATCGTCATCCTCACTTAGAATTTACTGTATTTTCTTAATTAATTTTGCATTTTATGTATTAAAAAATTGCTCATATTTATTCCAAATACTGATATTCTATGTACTGCAAAAAAACCCAAGCAGTTTATAGTGCAGATATATTAAATAGCTTGAAAATACATGAGCAAACAAACTTTGAGATCCAGTTTGTCTTAATTATAGAGTCTTGAGAACTTAATAGCATCATCTACTTGAGTGGGTTTTCTTTTTTTTTAATTTTTTTTGCCCTTTGCTTTCTTGTCCAACTAAAACCTTGGGGCGTACAGGTATAAACTCTTCATGCCTTCCTCAGTAAAATACCACTGTGACTCTTGCTCTCATTAGGAGAGTTGAATACATGGTCTCTTTCGAAGCTACTGTAATTGTCTCGCTCTGTGACTGCTGTGGCCACCGCTGAAGGCCAAGTTTATCACTCAGTATACGAGCTGGCATCTCAGGGAATCCCGGTTGACATGACTTGGAGTGCTTGGGATGGACAGGATCAAATGCATGGCTCTGAATTGCCGTGGAATTGCAAGCATCTGTCCAGAGGTTTAGTCTCAAATTTTCAGTATCAAGCAGGCAAGGTAAAAGGACGCTGCAAATTTCACATGGAAAAGCAAAGCCTGTTCTGAATTACGCGCTGCAGTGTGTATTTTCATGCTTTACTTTGGGTTTGCAGATTTTATTGCTAGAGACTAGTAGCGTACGCAGATGCCGGGTTGAAGACTTCTTGTGTTTGATACGCACGGCTCGCTTCATTTCTGCTTCCTCTCCGGACCTCTTTTGATGGGGAAGGCAAATCGGAATTTAATCTAGGGCTCAATTTTGGGCCATCTTGTGCATTCCATTAAATTGGCACATCTCGCGAGTGGCCTAGATCTCATTTCCCTCCTGTTTTGGCTCTTCAGTCTCCAAAGGGTCATAAAGAAATTGTTCTACCATCAATTCTTATTTCCAACCCCTTGCACACAAGCTGTATTCTACCTCAGTCTGTTGGGAGCTGCTCTGAAGTGATCAGGCAGGCAGGCCTGTTGCATTTATTTATTTAATTTAGTCTCTCCATCTCTGTACTCAGCTTTAGCCCTAACATTTTCATACTTCACTTTCAGAGTTTTGCTCTGTTTTGGTTTTTAGTGCAGAAGTCTCTTATTACTTCCACAGTTAAAATAACTGAAATACTGCAGACCGTATTTATACTGATATTAATAAGAGGGTTTTTTTTGTTTTGTCCCTATTGAATTATCGTCTCTCTCACTCTCTCTGAGTGTATATATGGTTAGATAAGCTTTTATGATGAAGAGGAGAGCAACATGGGCTATTGGCCCGAGAAAAGGCTGGAAATTCTTTTGATAATTCTGGAACAAACTCACTGTGTGCTTTTGAACATTTAGATGTACCCCTTATCTTGAGTTCCTGTAACCTTTTCCATGAAAGAAAGATAACAAGTCACCTACCAAACGAAGAGATTGTAGAGATTAATTGGTATCTGGGCACTCCTTTGAAAATATGGCAGTGATCAAATGACATTGACTTTCCCACTGGTGTTATCTCACCTGAATTTTTTCTACAAAAAGATTTTCTAAATGATTGTTGTTAGTATTCACAAACAGGCTTAGGTTTTTCAATTTTTTTTTTTTTTTTTTTTCACTTTATCAAACCACTGCAAAAGCACTTCTGAAGCAAGGTATTCATTCTTTTTCTTCCCCCACAGCTAGCCTAACTCTCAGGACAACCAATAGCTAGTGCATTATAGATGAGAAAATCCAGGCCTGATGTATAGTAGAATCTCGAATCTCATGGTTTATTATGCTTTAAAATATTTGTAGGGGACATGCAATATTTCCATGGGATATATCCAGAGTCTGTGATACTTATGGACATAGTAATTTACGTGCATTGTATTACTGTTTTTAATTTTTTGAAGGTATTTGTGTGCACCACCCCCCCACACACCCATGTCTATAATATCTTTTACATAATTTTGCTCTTGATGAAGAGGGAATCGCATTTTTTCAGTTAGAGGGGTATACGCTTGCATTGCGTAAAATGTATGCGCACACAGAACAAGTGCTGGTATGATACTGAAGTCTGAATAGTTTTGCACTTGTGATAAATATAGCTATCCTGACTGCATTTTGATCAAACTTCTGTGCTGTAGTGAATGACTGTCTGCATCTGACATGGGCACAATATAGATCATATACTTTCCTTTTTGTTCAAATATCCTGCCCTGAATTTGCATGCTGTTTTATGCAGACATCGTGCAGGCTTTATGTGATCTGGCAGAGACACCAGACAGAAAGCTTGCTCGGAACATCAGTGTTTCTCAGTTCACCTGATCTGAAGGCACCTGGCCATCATAGCAAGCAAGCAGTGTAATAGAAATCCTCTGGCATTCCCTTACTGCTGTTCTCACTCCCCCACCCCCCCAAAATCCCAACCAAAAAAAGTTGCATTTGCTAAAATTAAAATTTCCAGCCCTGTAAATAACCAAGGAATGAGCTATTAAGAAGTGCCAAAATACATTCTTTTTATGAGCAATTTTTAATTCATGCTTTACAAAAGGTGTTTTTTGCCCTCCCCTTTCAATTTTACCTGCCTAGACCTGAGATCAAGTCCTTGGATTTCTTTGTTGCTTGTGATTCTCTTCTCTCCCTCTTTCCTCTTCCTCCTCCTCCCCTCCCCCAATAATTAATAACCTGAGTAAGGAATGCAGCTCCTTTTTCTACTTTAGAAGTTACTATACTTCAGATTTTAAAGATGTCATTAATTATTTCAGGGAAGCAAATCCTTGAGGGCCTGAGCTCAGGTTTTGGCAGGCAGGGCCTTTCAACCCACCCCTCAGTTGCTCAAGAGCATTCACTCTGATGTCTCTTCAAGCTGACATGGTATCTGGATTTTTAAAACATTTTCCATTAACTATTAAAACTTGTGCCCGTGATTTTTAGTCATCCAGATGGAACGGGCAGTACAGAGCCTCTTGCTGATGGGATGGGGAGGATGAAATGCGCGTGTTGGTAGAGCTGTTGGTAAGGCCGTTCGCAGGATACTCAACCTTTCAATCGCCTGATCTTCTGGCCACTGATTTATGGTCTCTAGATGCATCTAAACACTCTCAGTGTTAAACCTATGTCAGTCTACAACTGTTTTATCTAGGCAGTGCCCTACTGAAGGAGAACATGTATAGCTATTTTTCTCTGCCTCTTCATTAGAATTAACTGTGATGAGGACGTCTAAACCCTTTCCAAAACAGTTATGGGGCCTGGACTTACTGTGGCAAGGAGGGGAATGTACCTTGTTTCTCAAATAAATGCAGTTTCTGACTTCAGAGGACTCTGTAAGGTGTCAGCGTGTCCCTTAGTATCTGTTCTGTCATGAGGTCTTGTGTTTCTGCTTCTGAAAAAGTGGAGAAGAGTCCAATAGAGGGACAGTGCTAGTGTTGATTTCTTTTTTTTTCTTTTTTTTTTTTTTACACCATTAAAGTCAGCTGTATGGAGATATAAGCAGCTGTCTTCTGCCAGGCTGTCTTGTGGACAAAGTACAAAATTCATTCTTTTTAAGGATATAACATTTTTGGGACCGTGCCTCCCCACTTTGTGTACTAACCACTTGGGATTGTATCTCAGCAATTTTGAGAACTGTATCATGTGAACAATTATCTGCATCATACGGACTTCAAGTTTTAGGGAAGTGACAGAATAAAAAGGAACACAGCACGTTTTCTTCTGATACGATTTCCTTCTAAAATGTGCATGTGTTGTAGAACTGAGCCCTACTCAACTTCTGTTTTCACTCAGTGGTCCTGAGAATGGTATATAGAACAACTCGCATTTTAAATATTTGCGGCGATGTTCTCTTTTTATATATATATATATGTATATAGCGTCATGCTTTATTTTTCTTTTTACATTTAGTGGGTTAAGAGGCAGTTAAGTAATACACTGCTACAAATTTCTGTATTCATTCATTCATGTTTCTCGCGTACTTCTTAACGCAGTTATGGCCGAGTGCGAATCCTGATTTTTTTTTTTTTTCCATAACTTTTATTAGAGGGTTAACAAGCCACTCCTCCAGTGTTCTTTAAAGCAAGATTACAAATAAGTCTTTTTTTTCTTCTTATTGGCAAATTGTTGGCTGTCGAGTACTGCACAAGTATAAACAACATGAGAGATCCTTTAACATAACATGAGAGAGCCTTTAGACGCTTTGCTCCCCAGCTTTGGAACTCATTGCCAATTGAAGTAAGGAAAGCTCTGGCTGTTGGGACTTTTAAATCTAGACTTAAAAGTTATTTGTTCTGTTTAGCATTTTTAAAATGATTCTATTAGGAATTGTATGTGCTTCAGTTTTAATTTTAACTCATAATGATTGTAAAGCACCCTGGGATGCTTGCATGAAGGGCGCTACAGAAACCCAAGATTGTATTGTACTGTGTTGTAATGTATTGTATTATTACATGGTGCTGGAGTTGGACCACGGACAATTCATATAGAAAGCATTTGAATACTTAGCTAAAGATAAGGAGTGCGTGTGTGGGGGGGTGCTGTCTCTTGCTTCTTTTCCCCCTTTTCTGTCAGTTATTTTATTAAACTAAATTAACATGGCAGTTATTCCCTAAGAAATGCCAGCATAATTTACTGCTGCAAAGGGGCTCAAAATGTAAACCAGATGATAAACTAAAAATAAAAAAGTCCACATTAAGATTTAATTGCACTTCCCTTTCTATATTACGTTCTTATGTAAAATACATTACAAAACAGTACTTTCTTTATCACTTCCTTCACTTTTAACTGAATTTCATTAACAATAAAGAAATATATTGTCTCTGTTTCAGTAATGTCACTTGACAGTTAATCCCTTAACTTGATGTACATGTCTTTAAGATTTTTTTTCTTTTTTTTTTTTTTTAAAAGAACATGATATCACTGACTGGAGCCAAGTATTGCACAACCATGTGATTTGCAAGTTTCCCAGCTCGCAGCTTTGCCAGTGCAGGTCAATTCACACCTGCCACACTTATGCCATTCTGGTCCTCATGTTGCTTTTCCTCAGTGATTGTCAGAGGTAGAGAGAGTTGTGCATGCGGCTCCTTCCTTCCCCCCTCCCTCCCCGCTCCAAATGTGTGGTAAACCTTGTGCATTGGAAGTGTCTGCTCAGGAATTAAATGGAGTTTAATTTCTGTCCATTAGTAAGCTGCTATCCACATCACCAATTAAGCCTTCTATTTAAAGGGCGAGGAGATACGTATGTCTACATCTTAATCACTGCTGCGACTGGTTTGCAGAGACCTTCCCTGACTGGTTCAGTTATTACTAGCAGTGGTGGGAGGCACAGAGATCAGCGTGGTTATAAAACCTACCCAAAGGCTGAGCAAATTCTGTAGGTGCTGTAGCGTCACTGTCAGCAGATTTAAAGCTGAGGTACATCCGTGTTAGGGGACGCAGGGGTGTAGGCATAAAGATACGTCTGGAGAGAATACTTGAATTGGTAATAATCTTTTACCTGACAGGAATGAAAGCAAAGCAGGACCCACTTATTGAGAGGCAATGCTAAGAGGCGAGCAACTCTCACTTTGTCAGACCAGGCTCCTTGCAGTGGTTGGCTTTAATCTTCACTTAGAAGAAGAGATGTGTTCTCGAACAGACCCTGAGCAAAACTCTCAAAGCTTGCTCCCTCCCCCTCACTTTTTTTCCTTTTTTAATTAATGACTCGGTTCTTCCTTTTTATTTCCAAGAAACATGGTAAGATGAGGGTGAGCTTTGTCTCTCCTTCCTTGGACACTTCTTTAAGAACAGCACAAATACTATCAGATTCCCCTGGTGCCTTGCAGCAGTGATCAGAGGACAGGTTTTTCAGGACAGCAGCAACCTCAGACCTGCCTCACTCCAAGCCATGGAATAAACTACTCAAAAGGGAAAACTTTTGTTCCCCAGGGGTGGGAACACATGAAAGGTTCTCCTCATATACACCTGTCTCTTAATTATTTTTATTTTATTTTTTAAGTACTAAGGTTTCCTATACTAAGAGTTGCAGTTCTTTCCTAAGTTTGCGCCAGAAGAGGGGGGAAACTGCACTAAAGCATAACTTGTGCTGGTGGCTGTGCCACCTTTCTAAAGGATTTGATACTTTTTAGCAAACTGTCGTGGAAAATAATAGGTTTTGTGGTGATGAAAAACTGAGGCACATACGAAGAACATTAGTGTCAATGGCCTTTCTACAGGTGGAGAGGAGATTTCAGCTCCCTAAGTTTACCTAGTGTGTTTGTGTTTGAATCAGTATATCTAGGCTCTCTCAGAATTGTGGAGGTTTATTTATATATACATATGTATGTATCACAATAAAACCCTATGAAAATATACTTGCCAGCTCGTATATCCCCAATCTCTTAAAGCTGTGTTTCTTATTCTGCACTTTTTGTAAGGAGGAGCTTTGTGTGCTAAACCTAATCTAGCTATATTTTTTAAATTTGTATGTTTTAATGTAAAGGATAACTAAGAAAAAACTTTGCATAAATAGACCCTTGAAGTGCATGTGCATATTCCACCTGGAAAGCTAGCTGGAACATTTCTCTTTCAAGATGCCTTCATCGAGTTTTACATCTTTCTATGAATTCTTCAGAGCATCTATACTTTTAACAAACTCTTGTCAGTGAAAGGCAGCAACACAAGAGGTGAAACTAGTATCTTGGCTAACATAGCTGCTTAAAATGTCACCTTCATATGATTTAACTTAGCAGAAGTTAAGAATCCATAGCAAATTTCATGCTGTAACTCCTTTTTCTCCTGGCATTTTTTTACATTTTGCTTAGGATAGAAAGAAGTTTGTTCATGTTCTTTTAGCAGCATAAATATCCTCACAGAATTTGGGTCTATATGATTAAGAATAATCAGAACTACAGGTGGCTCGTAAAGAGGCACATGGCCTGAAACAATAAATCTGACACTTAAACAAAGGATAGGCAGGGGATGTTACATTTGGCACTAGAGGGGTATTTAAGTAAGCAATCAGAGGCATGAGAGATGTACTGACTAGGAGCGGAAATTAATGAAGTTCAAACTAAAAGCTAGTCATACACTTAAAAAAAAAAAAGTATGTATCTAGTGAAAGAGATTACCATGGGATGTGGTGAAAGATCCAGCACAAGAAGTCTTCAGATCAATATCAGGTGTTTGCTCTAGCTCAGCCACAGGTAACTTGGCTGAATTCAGAAATTGCTAGATGAACTTCTAGGATCTGTTTTTATGTAGAGTCCAAATAGATGCTAAAAATGGTCCCTTTTGGCTTTAAAAATCTGCAAAAATTTGTGTAGAAACAGGAGAAGAGATCAAAGAAAAGGCATATCCTAAACACCAAAAGAAATTCAGCAAGACAACTGTTAGTGCTACTGAGTCTGATGACTTCTTGTCTGGACATTGTGCCTTAGGGCTCAACTTCATGCCAGACATCTGATGCTTTGCCTAGCAGAACAGTGGAATCCGAGAAGAGACTTGCTGAAAATCATGTCCTATTTCCCAGCAAGGAAATCTTCCTTAATGTGGTGGATAATTCTAAGCAATTTTGAAGAGCCTTTTACAAAAACTGTAGTGGAAAACAACCATTGCGGTTGGTTGAAGATAAAACAATTACCAGCATCTCTATCAGGAGAATGTATATATTTCATTCTTGTGGAAAAGCTGCATTTAATGCATTAATATGTCTATAATGTCCCCTATCACACGAAGAATTTGCATTAGGATAGCATTTGGAAGCATGTGTATTAAGATTAGCATTTCCAGATAGGAAACAAGTCAGAAGCTTTCTGACCTGGCTGGAACAGGGTGTTGGAAATAAAAGCAATCCACCTGAGAGGAAGGCCGAAGGTATCTCTTACTGCAGATTTTCACCAGATCAGTCTGTGAGATCTCCAAGGCCCCACCTACCCCAACCTTTATTCCTGTACAAGAAATGCTGGTTTGCCCTGTCCACATCTGTTGTGCATGATCTGGATTGTTCTCCTGGGCTCCAGCTTCCTCTAGTCTCGTTCCCTGTGTCCCGAGAAGAAGAGGTGAACGTAGGCGTGTAGGCTTCACGTAGTGCGTTGCCTAGCATAGGAACAGCAGCAGCCTGGAGAGGGAAATGTTGGGGGCTGAGGACCCTGTCTCCACATTACAGGACTGGGAAGAAGGGATGCAGCTTACCCTGCAGTAGCTCCGCTCTGGTCCTGTGGACTTGAAGTCCAGCCACGGTTGGAGCACGGCTTCTGCATTTAGCTTAATCCAGCAGAAATTCTGCCTATGTGCCCCGAGATGGCTTTGTGATGGGCATCGAAGTAAGAGCAATGGGGAGAGCCCTTGAAAACGTGCATTCCCAGTTCAAGCTAAAAGAGCAGTTTAAAGCAATCTAGTTGCTTCACAAAAGCTTTTTCAAGCTGATTCCTGGCTAAAATGGATAGTGCTTTCCTTACCCATGGGCTCCCTGGTTTCAGAGCTCTTCTGGCAAAGGTACCTGCAGAATCAAAACCTTAGGGTGTAATAATACACCCCTCAAAATATAGGACCATTTTCATTCCGTGAAGTAAACCAAGAATTAACTTCTTAATTATTGATTATTTTACATTTTATATTTTATCCAGGTTGATTTAAAGAAGTATTTAGCCAGGACTTTTACTACTAAGTACCTGCCATTTACAAACAGTGTGCCATAAAAATCAGGATTCTTAAAAAGATTCATGTTGGACATCTGACAATGAAGACAAAAACATCTTATGGCTCCTTATCTTTTATAGGTTGAGGTTGTGACTTCTTTTTCTTTTTTTTTTTTAAGTCTAAGGCACTATGCCATAAAGCTTATAAAGCAGTTACGAAGTTCTTCAAATCTGAATTAACATTTCCCACCTACCTATCTTTCTCTCTTTTAAGCTTTTAACCTTTGTAGATATAAGACTAGTATCTTGGGAAGCAGCTTTTTATTTGAGCTTTATTTATATCCGTCAGTGGGAGATGCTCAGAAAACATCGGGAGAATGCTGCTCTGTCATGCAGCAACTGGGAATTTATATTACAAAATGGTAAAAATAGTGCAAGGATCAGTTCCTTCAGATGCTGAATCCTCATTTCTGATTTTCAAAATCTTCTTGTGTGTGGGTATATTTCTATACATATATAAATACATATATATATATATGATTTGGGTTCTTTTTGTTTTATATCTTCCCCCATTACATTCAATGTAGCTTTACTTTTACATTAGTATGTACATTTTTAATACTTAAAGACAACATAAGGCAGAAAAGGAGGAGGAGACAATTTAGGCTATACAAGGATAGGAGAGAGGAGGAAAGACATGCTTGTGCATTGGAAGAAAAGCTTGTGCCGTCATTTTCAATCTGCCTTTAGGCAGTTTTAACTTATATGACCAGCATTTGCCATGCAGATCCTTACTTCTCCTGACCCTGGCAACAGTATGGAGGTCAGATAGCCATCCAAGTGCAATGCCAAAGGCACAAACAAAAGTTTTTTTCTTCTCTGTCCATCTGTGGGTTTTTCCCTTATCCTACGTGTTTATAGAGCATATTGACAACAAATTCCATTGCATTACTTGCTATAGTTCAAGGTAATGGACCAAGGAATTTAACATAATTCTTCATATGCAATTAAACTGTCCATTTCATGATTCCTTGTCCAAAAAACAGCTAGCGGCTGGATATATTTGGTCTGCTTTTATTCAGAGTGGCAGATGATAATTCTCTGCCATACCAGAACACTAAGAACAACATTTTGCCCTGGTTGGGTTTTTGCAATACATGGGCTGGCGTAGGCTCAGGCACACTGAAATCTTTGATTTGGGGATAATCTTGTGTTATCCGGTTGGGGCTTGAATGTTCCCTTCTCATTTGAAAAATGTTAACGTAGATTCTCCTGAGAAATAAGCACTCCTAAGAGTTCGGCTTGTATTAAAACTGATGTTTGCAATTTCTACGTAAACAAAAGCCACTGATAGTGGCTAGGATCAGGGAAACAAAGTTCCTCTGTCTTTTATGAAAAGATCTCCACCATCCGCCCCTATCCCACCCCCCAAAATCTTTAAGTTCTCTTCTGTTCTGCAACTTTATCACTATTCAAACTACGTCTAGGGACAAAGGCTTGTAGCTTTTATCTTTTTCTTTTTTTTTTTTTTTTTAAGGCATGTTAGGGTTGCAGCACTGGCACATGCTACCCTGCTGGTGTCTAGGGATGTGAAGTGGGGGATTTATAGAAGACAAAATAGAATAGAGCCTTAAAAGTTTGGCTTTAAAAAATGGAGCCAGTAGTTTGACAGATTGTTCAGTAAATGTTCATTTTATTGAGAATTATAAAAAAGGTGCTTAATGCCTCTGTGCCATTAATATAATACATTAAAAGGTTACTGTCAAGATTAGTGTTTCAGCTCTGAAAATTGACTGCAGGGTTTATGGGCAGCACTGTTCATACTCTGCTTGGAAGATGAGGTATCTTCTACTTACCACTTGACAAAACCATTATGTTGTTACAAGGCTTTATACTGAAAAACTTGATAAATAGTAAAGCATAAATAAAATCTCATTTGAAAAGCAGGAGAATAGTTCCTGTCTGTCTTATAGCCAGATTTAGCAGATGCAGGTTTGAATGTAAAACAATTGTGAAAACAGCCAGTGTCAAACTAGTGCAAAATTAAACTTGTGGGGTGTTCTGTTTTCAGTGTCTGTTATTGTTGAAGTACTCCATTTCAAAAGCATGCATTCCTTCCTACAGAAAAAAAATCACATTCCTTAGTTGAAATTAATTAGCATTCAGAAACCAGATAGCATGTTTTTGGGTATTCATGAGATCTCTGTTTGAAAAAATGTTTTTAACTTGTAGAAATGTGTTGCAACACACAGATGGGAAGAAAAAGAAAAAAAAAAATCTCTTTAGCAAGCACTGTGTGTAAAAGGAATATTACATTTTGCACGCTCCTGATT
The DNA here is from genome assembly GCF_000690835.1 of Fulmarus glacialis. Taxonomy (NCBI): domain Eukaryota; kingdom Metazoa; phylum Chordata; class Aves; order Procellariiformes; family Procellariidae; genus Fulmarus; species Fulmarus glacialis. The sequence goes on along the minus strand of NW_009203395.1, from coordinate 165,778 downwards.
ACCCTGTGTAAACAGTTTTTGACATCTGTCTTTATAGTTTTCGAGGAGAGGAAGACTTTGTTAAAAGAACCATTTTTATACAGCAGTCACCATTTCAGTCTTGCTTTACCTGTATTATGAAAGCAGATGGTCTGCATGTCTTTTGAATATTTATAACTATCAAAAACAATCTCTTGCTATTCACCCTTAGGCTTATGAGATGTCAGGACTGTTCTGGTTGAAAAAAAATCATCTTGGGTGTTTACAGAAAGAGGATTACATTAAGCTGAAATGACTATACATTTTCCAGTTTAATATTTGTCCATCAGCTGTTTAATCGTATTTAGATAATTGTGTAAATAAGTTGTTGCAGCCCTTGCCCCTTCCACTGAGCAGGCTTGAAGCTTTAAACACTGATGAATGAGTTGCAAAAAAGCTTGGATTTTTTTTTTTTCCTAGTTAAACAACCTGGAAGGCCTAAATAAGTTTTGGTTACAATGTTCCTTTCGAGGGAAATGTTTCATTTGCAAAGGAATCCCCAATATCTAATTCAGCCGAGTTGTTTTAGGAAGCTGCTGTGTCTGTTACTCTCTGCTAAGTCTGTTAGCATGTATTTGTTCTGTGTAAATACTGCAGCCCAACTACCCCTTCATGAGGCATGAAAACAACCTCATTCTGCCCATATAAAAATAATTTTAAGGTTATTTAGGGGAAGTTTTGGGACTGTGGGGGTTAAAAGCTTTTTTGACTGGAAGCTGAGCAATCACTGATAACAGATTTTGCTGTGGTTGGTTGATTTGGCAGAAAAGCATGAGCAGTTTTGGTTTAGATGATTGAATTAACCTGATTAACATTGTTTTTGTTGTTTTGCAAAAAGGACAACAGTATACTTTTAGTGATGATCGAACAATACTTCACCTGGTTGGAGAGCAGCGTTAGAGGCAATGACTCAGAAATGCCTCCCTTGTAGCACCTGCAGCGGTGGCTGCAGCAACCAGCCGGCACGAAAGGCTCGGGTCCTTCCCGTGTCTTGCAGGACGCACCTTGCAGTAGATTCTGGCACAATTCGAAAGGTGTCTGATGCTACCGTTTTACTGGGTTTTATTGGATGGGCATATGAAAAGATTTCTGGTTGAGATTTAAGATATTTCCCCAGGGAGTTCCCCAACTTCTTTGAGAAATGATGGTGTCTGGTTTTCAAATCTCCGGTATTTAATCCTCCTGAGAGAATGGGATTTGGTTCAAACTACACTGGGTGAACCTCAGCTGAACTTCAGAACGAATTCTACCCCTACCTCCACACAGTTGTTGGATGCCTAATTATAATTAACTTATTTGGCTAAAAAAAGAGCACTTGGGCTGCAGCAGATGGTATCATTCCAGAATAGTGGGATTTCTGTGAAGGTGGCACCATTTCAGATGATATCTCCTGATTCTCCGAACAGGGCTGCAAGTAATGTGGTTGGGGGCGGGGAGGGACGGAGAGAGGGGAAAGAGGGAAATTTGAGATCTTGAAGTCTCACAACTTACTTTCAAGGATAAACTTCTAGGAGATACATTAAGACTGTGAATCTGTGACCAGGTTTTGTGTTCTATCAATTTTCTTTGTGACGTGTGAAAAGGAAATCAGATTGTGAGTGATGAATGTGATGCATCTGAATATTTGTATGATATATTTATATTCGTCATCCTTGAACATGGAAAGCATCTGCCTCTGTGCCTCACAGATAAGGAATGCCTATGTACAGTAGTACCTGAATATGATGTGTTTCAAATACAATCATTTTCATTTGATTATTGATAAGTACAAGCCAAGACATGGGGAGCTCCTCACGTGTAATGACCCAGGAAATAAGAAAAACTTCAATATGCCTCCAGTCTGGATTGTGGATCTCTGAAGACCACTAACTCATAGGGTTAATCTTCAGTTTTAGGCCCTAAGCATAGAGGGCATTTGTATATGTAGATTGCCATTAAAACATACAGGAATTCTACAGCAATAGGAATTATATAGGAATTTTTATAGCAAAGTGAATCTCTCTGCACTGACGTGACTGCAGGTTTGATGACAACATAATAAATAAAGCATAGAAACAATGAAATTCAATGTTGTCAAGTTATTTTCTGAGTTAACAAGGTAGTAATATTTTATCTGGCTTGTAAAATTTTGCCTTCAGTGAATTAGTAAATAAATCATTGATTCCTCCTGATGAGGATTCTTAGCGTAGGTAATATCACTTGAATGTTTGCATGAAGTGTTCTCAAAGAAAAAGCAGGATAATTTTCGTTTTAAAATGTGTTGATAATGTCTGTGGTGGTTTTTTTTTTATCTACTTTGAAGAGCTGGAGTAAAATCCCAATATTAGCCATCAGAGCCTGAAATTCACGTTGTGTCAAAGAAGCTAAAATTCCTAGCAGTGTTATTTAAACAGACCAGTCCCCTATTTGCTTGTAAAATAAAGTAACTGCATTAAATTTATTCCTGAAGAAGCAGGGGATGTCACAGACTGCCATGTCATTGGCATATCTTCTTTGTAAAATGATGTAGAAAGGAGGACTAGGGGGAAATCCTACACAAATATCTTCATCAACAATAGGCAATTTACTAAAATTATTATTAACATACATGGTTTTATACTTACTAAAGTTATTTGGGCAGAAGAAGACATCTGAAAGGGGCAAAGTAAAATGAGAGAAAACCACCTTGAAGTCTAAATAACATCCACAAAATATGCACATGCTAATATGGGATGGTGGCCTATTACATGTGCAATTTCCCATTTTGCACATGCAGATCTGCAGGTTTTGCATGTACAGTAACTGTGCATTCATATAATTTACCAGTTCAGATTCAAAGGACTTTTAAAATCATGCCTTATGTATCATATCCCCATGTTTAAAATGGTTTAATCTGTAAAAGAGCTTAAACAATAATTTTCTAAGTATTAGACATTAATGATACTGCTATTATATTGGAAATTGAAATTGGGTTCAGCTGAGCTTGGTTCAGGTCATTCAGGCTAAAGTTGCAGTAGTCTATTAAGATTTCATTCTCCTTTTATAACACTGACAAAAGGCTTCTAGCTAATTTCAGAAATGCCAGATTAATATCAAGGAATGGTAAGAATTTTGGTGATTCAGAGAAACATTAAAATAGCTGCCTGGTGAGTAGAGAGTATCCACATTTGGCATACATAATACTGCCTCACTCTAGCAGTTCTGAGCCTCCACAAATAGCATGTTACTGAGTAATACGTTAGAAAATGGTTATAATAAACTTCACTAAGATCAATAATCAAGGTACTTTTACTCAGAAGCTGAACTAGCCTTATAAAAGAAGACTTATATTTACTGCATTTTTACTCCAAACTCTTTCTTCTAGTGGTTATTGCAGTTTGTGTAACAAAGGGTTGATGCTGTACATCGATTTTACGATGGCACAGATATAGCTAAATGTTACATGCTGAATAGCAAAGAAACACAGTAATCAGGGCTTTGTCTTCTTGACTGTCATTGTTTTCTCAATATGCTGGACAATTCCTGTAGTTAAGCTAAAAGTAACTACTTTCCACATAGAAATCTAAAGGGTGGCGAAGTTCAGTCTATTGAAATAACATTTGCTAATTTTGTTGTTCATACATCATATACTTAGTATAATTTTCAAGTTGGAGCATTATCTCATTTTGCAAGGCTTAGTCTTAATTGATTTTATAAAAGAATGTACTGGAACTGAAAGTTTTATGCATTGTAAATTCCACTATTTTAAAATTGGTCAAAACTGAGCAGAAGGTAAATTTCTCACTGTAGCTATCTGATATCTCGAGAACCTTTGAGAAAAAATTGTCTCTATCATCCTTTGGTCTATTTTACAGCTAATATTCAGTTACAGAATTAGACATGACAATAAGAGCTTTTCATAAGCCTGTTTCTGTGAATCACTTAAAATACCCTGTTTAGAAAAAGCAAGTCTGGGTTTGTTTTGGGTTATTGCATACATATTTTATTCTACTATAAACCCCCTTATTTTATCCTACTAATAGGTCATTTAGATAAATTTTCATCCTATGATTTTCTGGGGTCTGCCCTGTGATAAGTGCCACAAAGGGAATGGGCATGGGTAACTTGGGGCATTGCTTGCATTTTTGGAGTCAGTGTAGGATTTGTATGCTTGTAAACTTGTGTGGGTATGTGAAGGGTCAATCAAATTTAAAAGCAGAAATAGTACGAACAAAATGCACTTTCAAGATTAGCATCTTCTGTCCAGAGCCCATCCTATTGCCTGATGTTTCTTGGTCGATAACTTTGTTCTTCCCTTAGTACATCTGCTTTTTTTGCTCCCATTTACAATATACCTTCATTTGTTTTTATGCTCAATTAATGAGTTTTTTAAAAGGCTTTGGATGATAGGATTAAAAATGCAATATGGTTCTCAAACTTTAAAAATATAATGGTTTCAACAACTGAAATAAATTGTGCTTTGACTTGTACTGCTCTGTATTACAGATTTTTTTTTTTCTTCTCCCCTTTTCACACAGAGTATGATTTCTTCCATTGTGAACAGCACTTACTATGCAAATGTCTCAGCAGCAAAATGTCAGGAATTTGGAAGGTGGTATAAACATTTCAAGAAGGCAAAAGATATGATGGGTAAGCAAAAAAAAAAAAAAAATTGCCGTGATGGTGGATACATACCATTATGTGTCACGTTGAGGTCTGTCACAGTCATACAAGAAGCCAGGTCCCTTCATGATAAGTTTAGGATGCTTTTGATGAGTAGATGTAGAAAGTACATATATAGTGAAAGAATTCATTTAAATAAATATTTGCTACTGAAACAGCCAAACTGACTTGGGTTGCCAGAGATGTAAAGCTGTCATTCTGTAAATCTAGAGATCTTCTACCGCCCAGAATAATTGTTTAAAAAACCTGTTCTTTGAACTGTGACGGACTGATTTTTTTAATGTATGTCTTTTTTTCTTGCTCTGGCTAAGGTATATTTAAAGAAACAGACTTCTATAACTATCACTGCCTTCCAACAAGAATGCTATAATTTTATAAATTCATATCTTTCTCTAACTTTGGGACCCTGATTTCAATTCATTTTAACAAATAGTTGTGACAATTGTTTGCTTGTTGTAGCAAGCACAAGTAAATTACTGGAGAAAAAAAATCCATCAGCGGGACCTATTAATTCTGTAATACCTTTTATCTTTCTGTATTGTCCCTTTTTAAAACTATTTCTTAAACCTGTTAACATAATTTTGAACAGTTTATGTCAGAAAATTTCTATGTACTTTTCAATAGAATGAAGGACTGGGACCTCAGTTTGGATTGAATTTTGAGCTTGACTTAGCTTTCAGTATTTGAAGCAAAATCATTCATCTACCAAAACGGGTTCCTTGCCTTTTATAGCTTAAGGCTGTAATGAAGACAATGCATCACTTTTGTGATAATTGCTTGAATTACTATTCCAAGTGAATGGCCCACTTGGGTTGATCTCTACTTTCCGCTAGTGAAAAAAGGCAGCTTCTTTCCTTTATCTACTTTGTACCTTCTGTGCAACACTGAACGCTTCTTCTGAGACCACCGAAGTTGGTGGTAAGACTTCACTTGGTTTTGGGTGGTCCATGTGCGAGGCAGCAGAGTGCCTGCATGGGGGGGGGTGACCTTTCCGCAGCATCCTCTCCCACTTCCATTGCTGCAGCGCTCCTGCATGGGGCAACCCCTGCCAAATTTGCCTTACGTGATCTTCCGAGACAGGTTCACCATCCGTTCATTTGGGAACAGTGAAACCAGTGCATAGGAAACGTGCGTGCGTGTGTGTGTGTTTATTCCTATGTCACCTAATGCTGGGGGAGAGACCGTGCCGCCCCCAAAGCCACACGGGCGAGGAGCAGCGGGTGCTCCGCTGGGGGACTGATCCAGGCTACGGGCACCAGACCTCGCTGCAGAACAACCCGCTCGCTTTTTTCTTTTTTAAATTTCTGCTCATGATAGGACAGATGGGGAAGGCAGGACTGTGGGTGGGAATCCAGGTGCTGATTTCTTCTTCCAGCTCTTATCCCTGTGGAGGAAGGGGTGGTCTTGCGCTGAATGACTGTTCAGTGCAAGTGGTCTTGCGCTGAATGACTGTTTCATAGTAATTACGACTGTGAAGATTGTAATTACTATGAAAAGCTCAGACACCGCCTTTTTTTTTTAAAATATGATTTACTAGAATAAGAAAAAAATTGCTACAATACTTTTGTGAAGATACTGGAGTTTGGGTTTTTAAATAAAGCATATTTTCTTAAAACTATTTCCAGACCAGCATTGCTAACGCTCTGGAACTGAGATTGTTTAAAATGAAAAAGTGACATACATTGATAAAAAGGATACTCCTTTACATCAGCCTGGAGTTATTTTATATTGTCTTATCATGCACAAGAGGGGAGCTGGAAGAACTCTTGTAGTTTAAAAAACTGTGTTAATTAAAAAGGAGGGTGTGTCAAGGCAGATGAGTTAATATAAGAAAAAAAATCAACCATGTTGCAAGTCACTGAAAAAAACCATGCATACATGGTTGCAAGATAAAGCAGCCCATCTGTGTAATTTACATAAATTATACTAGTTCCTAGCAGTCCCATACAATTGATGCAGCATCTAGAAATTAGCAGAGCATAGGGAGGTCCACCCCCCACCCTGCTTGTTACAGATTTCCAGTGGCTGGGAACTGCAGATGTCGTGGCGGGGACACCATGGGAGGAACAAAACCAGTCACGAGGGGCTTCTCTCTCTGGTCGGGGTGTGCTTTCCTGTAACAGCCCTCCTTGCCCTTTGCGCAGATGCGCTTGCCATTTCACCCGCACCTTCTGCGGCGCACGGAGTGGTTTCCCGTCTCTCGTCTTCGCCCCCTCTCTAGTTGCTTGCTGCCTTGTCTGAAGTCCCCTGCATCCATCGCTGCGGGGATGTGCTCTGCAGCCGCACGCTCGCGGTTCGGTTGCGTTGCGCCTTTGCAAAACTCTCAGGAAGTTATTCCTTTGCCATACGTGGTTTCCAGCACATGGTTTTGCCTCTGGTGTTCTGCTGGTTCCTCCAAGGGCCCAGTGATGATGACGGGCAGTTTGTTGGAATTTTTTTTTTTTTTTAAAAATATTCACTACACCATCATTTGTAGGTAAATTTTGAAGGCAAATAGCCGCAATGGTGGTGTTATGGGCCTGCTGATCTAGGCTGGAGCGTACAGTAAGTTTGAACCTGAATGCGCCATTTTACCTTTATTTTTATTAGCACGTCTTGCGAGGAGCGTAAAGTTTGTGATTTTCAGTCTTATGTTGGCTTTTTCAATGTTTCTTTTCCACCGTAGTTGAGATGGATAGCCTTTCTGAACTATCCCAGCAAGGTGCCAACCATGTCAACTTCGGTCAGCAGCCGGTCCCAGGGAACACAGCCGAACAGCCTCCATCCCCTGTTCAGCTTTCTCATGGTAGTCAACCATCAGTTCGGACCCCGCTTCCAAACCTGCACCCTGGACTTGTATCTACTCCCATTAGCCCTCAGCTGGTAAATCAGCAGCTGGTAATGGCCCAGTTGCTGAACCAGCAGTATGCAGTGAACAGACTTCTAGCCCAGCAGTCCTTAAACCAACAGTACTTGAACCACCCTCCTCCTGTCAGTAGATCCATGAACAAGCCGTTGGAGCAGCAGGTCTCAACAAACACAGAGGTGTCTTCCGAAATCTACCAGTGGGTCCGTGACGAACTGAAACGAGCAGGAATCTCACAGGCAGTATTTGCACGTGTGGCTTTTAACCGAACTCAGGTCAGTTGTCTGTTTTCTTTTTTTTTTTTTTTTTTTAAATCTAAGAGTCCCTTCTTTCTCTCTCTATTGAGTAATTATCACCTTTTAAGTCTTTCTCCTCATTTCTGCCTTGTCACTTAGCTCCTGTGAAGGAACGATGCTTCCTTGCAGGACCAGTGTCCATATTGATACAGTAAAGAAATCTTCACTGATTGGTTTGTGGCAATACCTGCTGTTCTTACAGACATCTTGGTTCCTCTCCAGTTGTGATGGTTTATTAATATCTTAAACTTAATCTTCCCTGTAAAGGACATGAACAGCTCTATGCAGAACCATTCACAAAGTCACCCAACAGATTGCCTTTTGTGTTGCAAAGGTATACCCGTACTGACCGCATGCATGCACTGAACAACCTGTCCTCTTTCACAGGTGTACCTGAGATGGTCTTTTATTCTTGTTTGCATTTATTTTTATTATTTTCTAGTGAAAGTCTTAATAACATCTTATCAGGCTTCTGAAAAGATTAAAAAATAAAAGCTTTATTTTTAGATCATCTACTCTTTTCATGTATTTTTGTAGTGTGTTGCAAAAACAGTAGTTGCTGAGATTGCTGATGTCCACGTCAGAACATATACTTCAGCTCTTCAATGCAGAAAAAACTAGCCCTAGCAAAGCTGATAAGTAACACTAAAATGTGTTATTTTTTACACCTGTTTTAGAAGCTAACCCTGTTATAATTTATTCTGCTCTATGAATTTAACTTAATGCCATGTTGCATGGAATTTAATCAAGCAGAAATTATGGAAGAAATGTCAGTATATCCAATGCAAATAATAAGATCTCAAAATTTTAGAAGTCTGTTTTAACAGAAAATAAAATAGGAATTTTTTTAAAAGGAAATATTTTAAAAAGATGTAGGTAAATTTGCTTTGATACCACATTTTTAAACTTAAGGAACAAGTATTTGTCCATTGTAGAATATAGTAAAAAAATCATAATTTGGTCTTCTCTTGAAATGTATGATGTTTCTCCGTGCATAGCTTAGAGAATAAAAATTCTGTTTCAAATGCACTGGTACCAGGTTTGAATCAGCACATCATTTGTAATTGTTCTGAATTATTATTGCCTTAAAAACTTTTATATCCTCCTTTAGCTAAGAGAAAGTAGACTCACGGTGTGAATTCTTTGTAGAGCTCCGTGTGTGTGTCTTTCCTCTTAACAGCAGAGGAGGTTTTCAAGATCTGGGTCTTTCATACCAAATTTCATGGGATACATGGACTCATGCAAGGATTACTTATGTAAGTTAGGTTCAGGCAATGTCAGCTGTTATATTTACAAATAAGTGACATAGGTTTCATTTAATATAATGTTTAATATTTTAACTATTGATTCTATAAAGTATTGAAATAATAATGGCAGCTTCAAGTTACCATGGTTTGCAGCTGCCATCACACCTGGGCAAAAAGCCAAGCAAATAAATCAGAAAATAAATAGTTTATTAGATATTTACTTCTTTCTCAGACTTGCCTAAAAGCAGCTTGTTTTCTCTCAGCTCCCTCCCCCATCTAAAGTAATTTGTTCGGTTTTTGTCAGCTAGTTTTGCATACAGCTTTTGGTCTCTATCGTTTGTGCATGAACGGTATTTGTTACTTGAAATACAAGGACAATTGGTTCTGACTGGACATTGAATTTATATGACACAGCATAAGAAGATGCTCTTGAGATGTGATTAATGCAACTGTAGAACCACATTTCTAGTGCAAATCCTGATTCCTGATGACTATATATTTTTCTTACTACAAATGTTATTAAATATTTGTTTAAAGTGCAATTCTTCCACAGACGTTGTGGTTAACCAGCTTGGTAAAATGTGTTCAAAGTGACCCAAAACTGGGAGGAAACCCCAAAATGAACGTTCAAAACAAATTCCGTGAAGAGATATGAAATATATATGTAATATATTTTGACAATTTTCAATAAAATCTACTTGAAAGAACACAGAGTAGTATCCCTATATCCTACAAATTGTGTTAGCTAGTCAAATTAGTATTTGCAGTTAGCTACATAAGATTTTGCAGTATTTGTTATGTATTGTGGCAAACTAGGAAACAGAAAGGAAAAATACTAGGGGCTTAGCCAATATTAGCCTCAGTGTTGCCAAGAAATAGCTCAGCATGCTTTTAATATGAAGCGAAGCTCCATTGAAATCCAGAGGAGTTTGTTGTAGGTGCATTTCACGTTTGTAAAGCTGAAAATTGTTAATTGTATCCAGAATAACAGCTGATGTCCAAGTATAAATACAGGTAGAGATATCTGTGATTCTTATAAGAAAGCATTTAAATTTGTTTTGCTTGCTGTACTTTGGAATTTATCTCAGGTTATTCAAGAATACATCACATTTAACTAAAATTAGGGCAGCACTTTAATAACTGATGACATGTAGATGTTATTTTCTAGTATCGATGTAATATCTTTTGTCTTTTTTTTCTTTTGCTAGAGCAAGTGAAAATGCCTGTTTAAATTAATCTACTGTTTTCTGAGATAAAAAGCTAACTCAGGCTTACCACTGACATTTTTGAAACTGTCATAAGCATATTTGAGCCAAGTCCAGGGACCATATCATGCCATCAGTTTCTGAAGGCAGAAGATCTCACTGAAATCGGTTAGTAGTGTGCAAAAAAACCCTAAGTCAAGATATGGTCTCAGATGAGGGGAGAGATTTGCTTTCAGCGTAAAAGTTAAGCAAAGAAGTGAACTATAAACTAAGAATAATTTAGCTTAATGTTTTGGCAATAAAAATGGACTTTGGCTGAATTGGATGAAGAGGTTGGCACCTCTTGTTTTACAGACTTGTGCTCTGCAATATGAATACAGAATTTGGTGGGGGTTTTGGGTGGGAAGAGGGGGTTCTACCAGCTTAATGTGGTAATTCAACAGTTGGCTCTAATTTCCAAGAATTTTTTATTTTGGGGAAAAATGTTGACTAGAAATATTTCTGCTTCCTCCCAGCCTAAAGGAAAGAATTTGATAAAATTACTTCTGAAAACTAGGATGTCTTTTTTTAAAATTATCATCTATTTATAAGGCAGGAGAAAACCCTGAGCCACACCTCAGAAAATTGAAAGGGTGTCCTTAATATCTTCTTGGGTAACTTCCCCCCTACACTTAACTTTAAAATGGTAGTTTCAAAAATGTGTAGTTCTCAGGAATGTGCCTTGCAAAGTTTAATCAAAGAGGAGTCCAAGAAAGCTATAACTTGAATTAAAATTAGCGTCTATACAGGCACAGCAGAACAGTTGTTGTAGGGAGCAGAAGCAGTTTCGGGGGATGGAGCACCTCTCCCCGTGAGAAATTTCACAGTGGTCCTTCTAGGAAGGCTTCAGAGCGCAGTGGGGTCTGAAGGGTCCTTCAGCAGTTGCGATTCCAGCTCACTGGCTGCAAAGAAACAGATTGAATCCTGTTAGCACCTCTTTGTAATGCACCATGGAAAAGTTTGTTGAATCAGGATTTGTGCTAGCAGATCCGAGTTTCGCCTCAAGCATGGCTACCAAATGTGTGTGCCCCTCTCTATTTGCTAGGGCGATTTCAGTCAATTGAGCTGGTTATGTTTCGGTTGCCATTCAGCCGAATTAATAAACGTAGTATTTTTTCCAGCTGATGTCAGTGCACTGTGCAGACACCTCCGCTCTCTTGAAAGAACGAGTTCAGTTTTTTCCTGCGCTTTGCTGGTCAGAAAATGGCATTTGTCATCAGCTCACTAGCCCAGGTGGCACCGGGCAGGTGCGGGGTGACGGCACCGATGCATCGGGGCAGCCCCCCAAAGCGCGGTGCCCCGTGCCAGCCTCTGCTGCAGCCTCCCGTCAGCAGAGAGGCTCAGCCTGCCCCTCCAAATCTGCAGTTAAACTGGGAGGTTCTCTACTCTGTTTTGCTCCTTGAGAGAGGGGGAGTGGAGCATCGGAGTTTGTTCGGCTGAACCACCTTCAGAGCCCTAAACAAATAAATAAACTCCTCTACCATTTCTGTGGTGCATTTGTAAACGTAAACATGGGTCAGGAAACGGAAAGCTTGGGTTCCCACAGGCAAGTCTGACATTTGACTTGAAGGCGTAGCTTAACCTGGTGCATGGCAGGGTGACATGTATGTACGAGCAAGGAATTGTGTTAGTCATGGTTGTGGTTGGAACTGTAACTCGGGGCTGCCTGTCTCTGTTTGTGTACACTTTCAACCATAACATTTGCTGCATGAACTCGGGTGCCGCTGTACGGAGGTGACCTCTCGGCTCCATCTTCGCGAAAGGAGGGGGAGTGCTTTTTCCTGCTTTTGCTGTGTCTGACTATTGTAATTTTAATTCTTCCCACCAGTGACAGTTTTTCATCTCAAGGTTTTTGAGTACTTCTCAGTGTTTCTGCCAGATACCTTTTCTCTCCCCCTCCTTTCTACTTCACCCCCATGCTTGTCTAAAATATTAGCTGCCAGGATACATTGCCTTTCATTGTTCATGTGTAATGCCTTTTCTCATACGTGAAAACTTCTGTGTGTTCAGGATTGTGCTCATGCTAATTCTGGGCAATTGCTATTTCCAGGGAGAGCGCTTGGATGCAGTAAATGGCTCCGTGTAATTTTAAAACAAAATCTAAGTTTACACAAACCACCTTCTCAGGCACTTTCTTTTTCTTCCACTTTGTCTTTGGCACACTTTATTTTCCAGTAAAATGAAAAATGAAGATGGATTATTCAAAATTGATAACAGTAATGGACCATCATGTAATGTTTTATTGAATTTGAGTTCTGTAAATTATGTGGTAGAGAGAAATTTGCCTGCTTAAGTATAACAGAAATTGCCACTGTATTCATATAATTCTTCGTAGTGTAATTTAAGAAAAAGCACACTATCCATATCACTATTGAATAAAAGGTAAAAAGGTGCTATTACACTATCATGACAGCTCTCCTCTTGCTACTAAGCGACATAGATAAATGTGTCTGCTTATAACTTGCTTGGCAGGGATCCAGGCTTGTGGGTGGAGCTTGCGAATAATCTTCCACCTGGACATGGGATGGGAGCACCCTGCAAAGGAGAGGGATAGCGTGCAGGGTTGTTCTGCATGTTTTGGGGAGGTTTGGGCAAACTGCATTTTTCTTCTGGGAGCTTTGAAGTTCTATCAGGCTGATAAAATCTATTCGAATCAGTGATTACGTTCAAAGAGGAGACGAACTGGGGGCCAGACAGGCAGTGTTTTTGTTCATATTGGCAGACACTTTTGTTTATCTCCAGTTTTAAAGAATTCATAATTAGCTTTTGAAAGCCCTGATAGTATTTATTGGACATTTTTGTGCAATTAGTAATGAATTATACTTGTGATGATGTGTAAACTTTCTTTTTTTCAATGGGACGTGCTAACTTTTTAAGAAAATACATTTCCAGCGGAAAAAGAATACAAGGGAGGAACAGAGAGGAGGAGTCTGAGCCTGACAGTGTTTATAATCTCTATGCAAAACAGCATGTAGCTTTTATGCAACCTGAGGTACAATATCAGGAGATCACACCAAGACTTGTATCTTGGCAAACCAGTTCAAGCCTGGTAGAACGAACAGTAAATCTCTGCACATCAGCATGGGGCAGGATGTGAGAGCGGATGTTTTCTTTCTAGGATCTTCCCATTTTACACCTTGTCTAACAGTCTTTAGCTGAAGTTTGGTGCTTAGAAAATTGAAGCAGCAGCAATGAACTAATATTTGAAGCAGTCAAACCGTATTGTAAGACTTTGCCTGCACCCGGTACTACACCTTTTTTTTCATGTTATTTCCTCACATATTCTGACCTTTTAGGTTCAAAGCTCCTAGAAGCAAACACCTCCTTGCCTTCCCCCCACTCTCCCGTCTCCCCTCCTGTCTCCACATCTGTGTCCTCTGCTCTGCTCCCAGCTCATGCAAAGAGTCGTGGCAGTGATGGGGGAAGGAGAGGGGAATGAATACTTAATGGCATTTCTAATCACCAAGAGGTGTCCTGCAGCAATGGTTATGCTGACAAACCCAGGAAAAATACAAAAACCAATTTTCCTTGTTTACTTATTTCACTGAAGGGGGAAAAGTTATACAAGAAAAACAGCCTTTTCTGCTTTTTTTAGCTGCCCACTATGTGGCAAAGGCTTATACGAGCAAATATTTTCTATTATGGGCTAAAGTATTTTTCAAGGATATTTCCTGTGGCTGACAGTGGGATGGCTGTTAGTACGGAGTCTCCTCTCCTGCCAATGATCAGTCCGCTTGAGTTTAGTTTTTCTTTCTTCTTTTTAATCCTGGTGCGGTTGTTTTCAGCACAGTAGCGGCCAGAAATCACATGTGTTTACACGTCCATCATACATCCTGTGTTCTGCAGACAGCTTTGCCTTGTCTCCAGTGGCACAAAATCTTTTTTTGCCTCCCTTGGAGGATGGGTTGTGTAACCCTACCACTGACAAACAATAGTAACTGTGGGTTTGAGTACTTAGAAGTAGAAAAAAAAAATGGCAGACAGGAATTTAATTTCCATATTTGCTAATAAATAAATTTATTATTAGACTAATTATTAAGAAAAGTTTTAAAACTTACACTCCACTCAAATGCCACTTTTGTCCGTAACTCATTTATTTACCTTCTAAGTAGTTTTTGCCTGGATACCAGAAAAGAGGAGGGATGAAGAATAGTGGTAAGAAAGTATTCCCCAGGATTATTTTTTTTAAAACCTCCTCCAAATTATTTTTCAAGCTTAGTGCTGGACAGACTGTTTGTGTTTTCCATCCCATTTCCCTTTTTACGTGTGCAGGCACAGACAGGGCCTTGAGGACCACACTGGCCCCAGGGTAGTGGTTAGCACCTCCGTCCTCATCGTCCCTGAGAGATGGAGGGGTGAGGGGCCAAATGCAGAGCTCAGAGCTGCACTGGGTGGGCTGCCTCAGCACAGCTGCCTGAGAGCAGTGGCTCTGCCACAGCACCTTCAGAGAGTGCTTTTGCCCGATAGGATAGGACCTTGGGAGAGGTGACAACTTGCCTCTCTGTTTTAGCTTTTTTATTGCCTCTCCCCGCCCTCTATTCACCCCTCCATTATCCCAAATAACTTGCAACTTTAGGAAAAGAAACATTGGGTTGTGTTATTTCTTTAAAATCACATCCATGTTCCCTTGTTACACTAGCAATAAAAGCCTGTCATACCAACCCTCTCCTTGTCCCAGCGTGGCAACAGCATTTATTCTAAAAAGAAGTTCACGTCTGCTTTTGCAAAAGTTAGTTTTCTTATCACCGCCTTGTTACTTCAAGACAGTAGAGCATTTTGTATGCCTGACATATTTAAAAGGAGAATTTGGCAGGGGGGAGATTTCAAGAACCTGTTGACATTAAAGTTCTAGTTGCACTCACAGGTTCATAAATATTTCATCCTTTAGAGTAATTAGGTGTCCCAGACCGCCAGGCCTGCTCCATTGCTGAGAACCGAGATGAAATGATTACGTAGGAAACCTGGTGTGGTCTGTACAAGCCGCTGGCGGCACGCTATCGTCTGCAGCCTGCCCATCTCTGGCTCGCTGCTACGGATGCCCTGTGTGCTGTTTTCCTCTCATTCCCCAGTGCTCGCTTTTATCTGTCGTTGCTGGACTCTGAAAGTGGTCAAAGGACGACAATGGTAAATGGACTTAGGAAATGGGACCTGCACAGCAGGTGCTCAAATAAATAGGACTGGGTGAGGATTAGGGTTGTCCTGGTGAGGAGAGGGGGACGGTGGGAGGGGAGAAAGGCGAAGGAGGGGGAGCATCCAACAGTGAGTTTCCTCACTTGTCGCTAAATGCCAATATACAACTCTCAAAACAAAATACTGACTTACAAAAAATTTGGACCTGAGTCAGTTAAGCAGTACTTTAGGAACGTTGTGAGTTTATTGTCTCGGATTAGTTGTGCAATATCACTTCCTTTCAAAAAGCTGTTTAAGTTGCTAGAAATGTGGAAAGCCGTTTCTTTGGGTTGGCTATGCGTTTTGTCTGGGAAGCCTGAGAACACCCCAGTGTCATGCCTCTGGATTATCTGTATTTCACTTATTCTTAACGTCTTGTGATTGTCTGGCGACTGTGAAAGATTTCATGGCAAGTTAAGCCAGTAAAAGGAAAGAGACCTATTAGGCAGATTCAGTTTATGTTGTATGTAAAACAGATGCTTAATAAAATTAAGGGTACAATTGCAGCTCTCTTCTCTGCTACCTAAATTGCCATTAATATATTCCTGTGTGGAGTGAATAGTGCATTTGCTGCTCTCGTTCTCAGCCCAGTGGAAAGAAGAAAGAGCAGTGGCTTCGCAGAGCACGGTTTTACAGGCGCTCACCTAGGCTAACTCTCCAGCCTATTTTTTTTCCTCCCTCCCTACAGGGCTTGCTCTCAGAAATCCTCCGAAAGGAAGAGGATCCCAAGACTGCCTCGCAGTCCTTACTGGTAAACCTTCGGGCTATGCAGAACTTCTTGCAGCTGCCAGAAGCCGAACGAGATCGAATTTACCAGGACGAAAGGGAAAGGAGCTTGAACGCAGCCTCTGCAATGGGCCCCGCACCTCTCATAAGCACACCGCCTAGCCGGCCTCCACAAGTAAACCCCTCTCTCTGCCTTCTATGTTTGCTCGTTGTGCTTTCTCACTGTCCTGCTGGGTGGAACTTTTCTTAAAAAGAAGAAAGCTTTTACTGTTGCATTTTTTAAATGCTCGTAGAATCGTTATTTGGCGTGCACATCACAAATTAAATTTAAGAAATATAACGGATGGTAGTAGCAGTTTATTACTACCTATTTGCTAGTTTTAAGATAATTTCTATCCATTATGGCCCCTACAGAGTTTTTTGCTCGTTTTACTGAGATACGAGCTTTACTGGGCCTGGAACATGCTGCTTTTTAGCTGTCTTTTTCTCCCTTAATTCTCAGGTGTTGTTTTTAATGTCAGAGGTTCAAATAGGGATTTTGAAGGATTTGGACCACTAAACTGAGTGGGAATGAAAGCAGAAGTATGCGTACATCGTATTGCCTTAAAAATTATCTTCCAGAAAATGAACAGGTAAAACTAGAGGGATGGAGGATAGAAGACTCCATCCCAAAATGCTGGGCACACTTTCGCCAGGTCGAGCTACTGACAACTGGATAACATAATAGTTATATCCATCGCTCTGAAAAATTGGGATACGCTCATTAAAGCTTCATTTAGTATTTGTTCAAATGAAACTCCTATTGATTTCTGTAAAATCTAGTGGGACTATTTGGTTTAACTCTCCCAAAATTATAAAGTTTGATAGAGTGGGATCCCGAAATTCAGTGGTGTAGTCCTTGTGTCTGGAGAGGAAACTCAGATACTGGTTTTAGGGGGTACGTGAGAAATATAGGTGTGAGCCATAGGAATGCATAGGATTTCCACAGAGAAGAAACGCAGTTGTGAATGAAACACCCCAAAAAACAACGTACCTTTTCTGAAATACTCTGCATTGCTGTGGCTCAAGATTGTACCTATGCAAGACAAAACTGGTCTACAGATATGTGGGAATCGTGCAGTATACGCAGTCCAGATTTGCTATACAAAGCAAGGCTTTGGGATTGTGGGAATTTTGTGATGGTGGAGTATATAAACACAGAGCAGTTTTTTACTAACCAGGCTCAGGCATGTGCCTGTGACTATATTGCATACCCATTCTGAACGCTATAAATTCCTCCAGGTTATTTTTCTAATTTTCCTGCAGCTAATGGATGCTAAGGACCACACTGAAGTAACGATAACAAAATTGTAGGAAAAGGGAGGACCAAAGATCACTTTGACCTGCTGCAGTAATTTTCACAAGACGAGAAAAAATTTTTAGTAGAAAGAACAGACTGTGCTAATGGTCTAGTTTTGTTATCATTAACTGAGTTTAGTCTGTGAAATCCACTACAGATACTCTTCAAGATAAAGGACGAGAATCTATTTATATAGTAATGCTTTAGTGGGAAATAGTTAAATATAGATAACTGTGTTTAAAATAACATTTGAGTTTGTTTTAATACCTGTACCTGCTCCCACAGCCCAGGTAATTCAGAGCAAAGGCTGACCCTCCTTCTTAACTTATCTTTTTCTGCCAAGGTAATGTCTCACTCTGTCTCAAGTGGTCTTGGGCAATTTCACAGCTAAAGAACAGAGTTAATTACAGGACTTTCCAGAAAGATGTCGAGTCAGAGGTAGTCCTTGTATTGGTTTTAATTCACACTTTGAACTCTATAAATCCCTTGCAGCCAGAAAGAAAGTGAGACTTAGGGGGTTTCTTAACTGACAAAACATACTGTAAGTCCAAATTTAGGGATCGGGGGGAGGGCGGAGGAGGGGGGGAGCGAATCTATCTGTCTCTACTGTGCTCTTGTTCATAATTACTTTCATTTTCCTAGTGGGAGTCAGGAGTATAGTTAACCTAATCGTGACAGTTCAAAGTGGAAACAGCATACGATTCTGTTTTGATCCTTTTCAAAAGGAAAACAGGTTAACAAGGAAACCTTATAGACTAATACTTGAGGTCTACAGAACAAAACAGTTATTTTTCTAGTTTTTATATTGTTCTCTGTCATTCAGCAAAACATACGCACTTTACCTAGTGGATGGACCGAGGATGTAGAAACCTTTGAGTTGAGATTCTCTGCGACCTTTTTACATGTTGTCAGAATTACTCACCTATTAACACGTGTAGCACTTGCCACCTGCTACTAAGTGTGAGCCCTAGGTTTGAAAATTGAAATATCTGTGTTGGTAACGTAAGTACAATACTTAATGCTAGAAATAATAATGAAATTATTCTAGTTGTTGCACTGGCAAGTGTATCTTTACAAATTGTAGCAGAAATAAATTATAGTCAGGATACTGCAAAATTATTAATGCAAACTGCTACTCTGATATCCCCCCCAAATGTCCACAGTTTATTGAATATTTGATACTAAGGAAATAAAACTACTATGTCCTTACTACTAAATTTATTATAAGCAATTATTTAAAGTTCACTATACAGGGATACAGCATAATATTTTTCTAGCTTAACTGTGAGCTTCTTGGATAACTATTGAAAGACAAAACAGACCGTTTATCCTGACAACAGAATTTACGCAAAAGCCAACATATTTAATATTAAATCTTTAGACCAGTGTAAGATTTGAAACAATTAAACTATGAAACCATGAAAAATGGGAGCTAATATGCCACACATGAAGGTTTATTTTGCAATTGCAAGTTATCAGTTTCGGAAGGATGTGAAAATAAACATCCTGAAAAGGATCTATTTTGCATTTTTGTGTTGCCAACTGGTGGCCAGACAGTAGAGCAGACTTAACCATTTAGCAGCTGAGCTTGTTCTGTGTGAATTTTGCATACTGTTGCATGCAAAAACAGAAAGCGTGACCTTGGAGGTCTGATAGGATAGTAGGAACTCACCAAGCATAAACTCTGGTGCCTGAGTTAGAAGAAACTGTGTTGAATTTATCTCATTTTTACAGCATTCTTACTAGTTGCTACTTGAGCTAATGTATCTGGATTGTTTCCAATTCTTTTTTGAAATCCTTTAAGAAGCTCTTTGTCCTCCTTACTTCTCCCTTTCTCTCTGACTTACACAAAAAAAGCAAAAACTTACTTTTTTTTTTTTTTTTAATTGAAATCATTAGCCTCTAATGCATGAGCTTTTGGGATACATGTATAGCCCTCTAAGCTGGTCAACTTGTAAAAGTCTGCTACTATCTTCCACACTGGTGGACTGAGTGTGAGGAGACCGTGTACACAAGAATTTTTCCCTTGGATGTTGTTCATCTTGCCACCTCCTGGGGCAGAAGCCTGTCTGTCAGGCTCTTTCCTGGGGCGGTGGAGTTTATAAATATTAACATCTCCATCAGGTAGGTACTGCATGGAGACATAGTTTAACCTCTCCAACCTAGAAGGAATTAAAAAGGGTCCTTTCTTGTTCTGTTTCTTTTATTAATTTTTTTTCCCCCTTTTCAACACTTTCATCTTGCAGATCATCCCACAGAGGTCCTTTCTGGGTATCCCTAAGTTCAGAGGATGAGTCTATTACACATTGTGTGGGAACGAGAGGATGTGGGGATACTTCAAAGGACCCTGAGTGTGGAGCTATGTTCAGGGTGGATGGAGTTCCCCAAGGAGGTGCTAGGGATGGCCTCTCCCTCTCATCGGGGCAGTTCGGGGGGTGGGGAGAAGAGGACTCCCTCCTCCTTAGTACAACTTGGGGGGAGGATGGAGACAGGTGACCAAGTCACAGATTTTCTTTTCCAAAATATTCTGGTTAAAGCTTGTTAGCCATCCTGCAGCTATGAACACTTCCTTCTCAGGACAATAATCTCCATCTCAGCAGATCTGAGGAAGAAATCCTTCTCGCCACCCATATTCCCCAAAGAAAATTTGAGCTAACTCTTGGGGCCCATCATTATCCTGTGTAAAAACAGAGTACGTGTAATGTCAAGAGCAGAATATAATTTTAACAAGGCAATGTTTTAAGAAGTATCCACAAATCTTGCATGAGTCATGGTTCTGGGTACTCAATTGACAAAAACCTTCATTTTCATAAATATAATCCTGGCCTCCCTCTGACTACAGATAAATTACAGTTCCTTCATGCTAAAGCAATTTCAGCTTGGGTCCCAGAGATAGGATGTCCGTCTTGAAAGACTGGTGTTGAGGAGGATATTGCTTTGCTGGTGTTTGAGGACCAGTGAATCTCCATTGCAAGGAACTCTGGATAACACCAGTTCCTGTGAAACTTGATGGTGGAGCCCTGGAGTTCAAACACATGCACACACCATACATCACCACCAGAAAAATTTTTATTTTTAAGTCTGCAAAATTTGAGATTTAGGTTGATAGTCTTTGTGCCAAGTTGCATTTTAATGAAAATAAAATGAACAAAATAATAAATGCAGCCCTCTCACACACCCCCCACCCCCCTGCAAAAACCACCATGGCGGAGAGTTAATGGAAACCCTGACACTTAACTATAACTGCACTTCCAGGCGCCACTCTAATAATGGAGTAGTAAACCTTGTCCTGATAAAAGCTGTTCTGAAAGCAACAGCATTTATTGTACCTCCTGTGCTATTTGCAGAGCAGAACTGAAAAGTAGTTTGTTTTGCCTGGTATGAACTACTATATGAATTTTAATTAAAAGCTAAACCAGGATTAAAGAAGATTTTTGTTCCCAAGCTAAAACAGTACTTACAAGAATGTGTTATAAAAGATTTTTTTGTTTCAGTTTCGATGGGGAAGAAATGAGCTTCCATGTTTGTGAAAACCTCTTCAGATTGGCTATTCCTTCTATAACAACCTGTCCTTTGTTTAGGAAAATTGAATTAATCCAGAACTTCTTGCTGCTGTAACCAGTCTTATTTGATAAGAAGATATATATCTGGGCAGGCCAAGAGGGGATGGATGTGTTGGGGTTTTTTTCAAGTCTGGTGGTAGGAAGATGGCCAAATGAGTTTCTGATTGTCAGTGTGTTATGCTTGTAAAATAATGCTCCCCTGTTCAGTTAGTGTTTGCAAAATTTGGTTACTGTAAAAAAAATTTAGCTGATCTATGGTTTCTTTCCTAAACAGAAAATGTGGCTATAAGTGTGGGTGGGGTGAGAGGTTGTGCTTAAGTGTGGATGAGATGAGAGATTATGTTTTGTTTTGTTTTTCTCTCCAAAGTGAATACTTTTTCCACCTCCTCTCCCAAGTTCTGAAGTTGCACTGTTGGGGGCTTTTTTGTTTTCTGTTGGGTTTTTTTGAGGAGGAGGGAGTTTGTTCAATCCAGCTTCAAACAGCCTCTGTCTTGAGCTCGATTCTAAATTCAACACAATAGCCTAGATGCTTGCTATGTATAAATTATGAAACAGTTTTATGTATGGATATTCTCCAAGAGGTTAATTAGCATTATTGCATGGAATTCATCAGACCAGAGCAGACCAATGGTCCATCTAGTCCAGCCAGAGTCTATACCTGATCTTTGAAGAGAAATTGTTAAGAGGCGGGGGAAGAATTTTTATACTTGGCCAATGATGTAAATTGGAGAGGGAGAGGATATGGCTGTGAACAACATCTCTTGATAATCCCCAAACCCATCATTTTATGACTTTCATTCTCCTGAAGCTCTTTGGGCTAATACGGCATTTTGATGCAGATATTAGTGTTTTCTGTTGTTCACTTCCTAATTCAGTATCAACAGAAGGCAATAGGGCAATAGGAGTCATCGTTTTTTTTCTTTTAACTTCAGTGACATATTAGATGCTGTTGAGTTTGTTGTACCTGTGTAAAAATAGATGTGATTTGCCAACTAGAATGAGGATTTTCAGTAATTCCCCTGGGTTAAGTGCATTGAAAAGAGTGGACCAAGATGCACAATTTAAATTATGTCTCCAACGTGGTGTGTGAGTCTTGGTTTTTGATGATCTGGGTGTTTCACAGCTCAGTTGAGTGGTCTGTGAAGTGCTGCTACAACATGAAGCTGTCTTTTGAAGCCGAGTAGCAATCAAAAAGACAGTGTGCTTGCGGAAAAGAGGCATTTCGAACAGGATCACAAGAGCAAAGTGTTTCCTTCCCAAAAGATACCGTGGACTTGTGTATCCTAGCTGAATACCTTTGTCTTCTCATCCTCCCCTCAGGACCCTCAAAGATTAGTTACAAGTTAGAAATATTTCTTTGGGAAGGACTGAAATAACTTTGCCAAAATTTAAACCCAAGGTCCAAGAAGGCGTGTTGACAAAGCTATCGCTTTTTCATTTTCTAATTTAGCTTTGCCTGATTTTTACATGCCAGCAGAGAAGCCTGTCCCCAGTTGCATATTTAACAACCCCATTGGTTGCCAGTTACCTTTTAGTGAATACTTTTCATTTAAAGGTTATAAAATTGCCACTGATTTTGTAATTTTCAAATTATTTCACTGTATGGTGTTCAGGAGATGCACCTGCTCTTGCGGCCCCATGCTGATTTGCCCCGTGTGAGGCATGCGTTTTCCCGCTCTGTGATGGGAAGAAGGGAGGTTCGTGGTGCTGCTCCTCACGCTGCCCACTGCCAGGTGCCTCAAATGTTTCTGAGCAGCCGTTGGCCCAGGCTCGGCCATCTTCTACTGCAGTGTCGCCTGTAAAATGTCACACTGCGGAAGAGGAAACGCCTCACTCTCCAGGTCACGGCTGCAAAGTACCAGTTCTTTTCAGATGAAAGCAAATCACGTGATAAACTGTATGCCACATTCTGTGATTTTTCTTCATTTCCCTTTTCACTCAAGACTCCTGTTTTGAGACACCAGAAAGTGCTAATGCCTGCCAGAGGGAGGCAGGTGGGAAGTGCGTGTGGATGCCTTGTTCTTGCTGGGGTTTCGCCCCTTGCAGCTAATGGGCATGTGTTAGCACAGCTCCTGAAAAGCCTGATCGACAAATCAGGCTCAGCAAAAGTGGCATGCACTCCCAGTTTCTGGGCTAGATTATTTTATCTTAAAACCACTACAGAGGATAGTTAACACAAATTGAGCGTGACATTTCTAGGAAAAAATGGGCTGATGATTTGCCTAAGTACGTCTCTCACCCAAACCCTTTGACTCTCATGTCATGAGACCTGTGACATATGAAAGCTCATGGAGAGTGAGATTAGAAGATGAATTATCATGTTGTCATGATTTCCCTTTGAACCTCAAGGGACTTTAGAGCACAGGAAGATGCTGAATTGCACTGGATTGAACTGATAGTGAAAGTGTGGTTTTAGACGCATACTTAAGAGTAGGCTGAATCACCTCCTGGAAGTGCCAAGCTCTGTCCATTAGATTTAGAGGTAGCCTGGATGACTAACTTAGACTAGATGTGTAACTTCTGAATGGCTGAATTAATGCAGCTCTCAACAGCCTCAGTATGAACCAGTAGGTTTGAATCGAAATCTAAAGGTTTGATTTTGTATCATCACCTTGTGGGTTCTTGGCAGAAATCCAGTCTTTCCTTTCCTCTGGTCTACTTTAGGATTCGTGGTCCATTAGGTCCACTAATCTTGGGCAAGCATTGTTAGAGTAGCTGCTAAAGAAAGACGTTATCCTTAACTATTGAGAATATTGTAGGATAAACTGAGTACCTGCTGATTTTTTGTACCTCTCAACTGATACTGCAGAAACTGCACTGTAACCTTGGTGGGATGATTCTTGGTGTTGAAACATCACTTCCATCATTTCCAGGGGGTGAGGAAAGGGTAGTCTTCTGCACATCATGTCACTATTGATGTATTTTTTGTTGTTTTCCTTAATGCTGCAGATGCAGCACAGAGGTGGTAGTATAATCATTCTGTCTTTTTTTCCTGTTTTTTTTTTAACCTGGACTGCAAGAAGAATAAATATTTGATGTATGTAAGTGAAATACAACTAGAATTAATAGTTTTAAGAAAGTCCTATCTTGATTTCATGAATGAGTGGTTAAAATATGCATTATTCTAAATTATCACTTTCTTAAAAACAGCTTAAGAATTAAACTGATAAGGTAGTATTTTAAAAAGTTAAATCTAAAGTCACAACTTTTCTACATTATCATGCATTTGAGTATACTGGACATAAGGCATGAATCAAGATACATCTGTCAGGTTTCTGTTTCATTAGAGATTCTTTTATGCTGCGCTTAAAATTTTCACTTAATTTGCGTGGGGCAAAAAAATCATGTAAGGATTCACAAGTGTCTACAAGACTGTTTGACAGGTTTCCACCTAATTTGTTTTATGACATTGAAATTCACATTGGTCAGTTAAAGATAACTCATATTTCAGATGCACTCACCTGTTACAATATGCTGAATTTTCTTGTTTCCCAGTTGCCTGAACCACGGATAACTTATAATGTTAAATCTCTGAAAAGCTGAAAGAATATCAAAGCAAGATTGAATAAAAAGAATAAAATGGAAAGGGGAACTACTTGGTTTTGGAAAGAGAGGAAAATAACTTTTTCATAATGAAAAATGTCTCATAAAATATATTTTCTAGGTCAAAACTGCTACTATTGCTACAGAGAGGAATGGAAAAACAGAAAACAATTCCATGAACATTAATGCTTCCAGTTACGATGAGATTCAGCATGAAATGAAGAGAGCTAAGGTGTCTCAAGCACTGTTTGCAAAGGTTGCGGCAACCAAAAGCCAGGTAAAGTTCCCAGGGCGCAACGGCCTCCCCGTCCTGTGTGATTGTTGCCCCCCTCTCCCGGTTTTGATCTGTTTCTGTGTGAGTTACAACGAGCGGCCGGGTTAGCACACCAGCCCGGTACCACAACTCGGAGCCCCTTGCTGAGTCCAAAGGTAACCTCTGGTTACCCTTGACCAGGCAGGGTTGAGAAGCAGCTTCCCGAGCCGCATCCCTCCCTCCTCCTCGCCAGCGAGATGCCTTCGCTGCGCGCCCGTGGGTCTTGCGTGGCTCAGAAGGCATCAGGTTCATCAGATCTTAGCTGACGCGGACGTGGCAAAAGCTGTGGGCGAGCTCTGTGTATTGCTGCCGAATTCATCTCGAGGCTTTGGTGTTTTGCAATTACATGCGCTGTAATGAGGAACGCGGGGTCCTGGTTTTTGCGAAAATATTTAGTCAGACCCACTGGTGAGGCTGTGCACGGGAGGTGGGGCAGCTCTGTCCATGTCAAAAAAAACCCAAAACACCCAACAAATTACGGTTATACAAGTTATATCTGAGAAAACATGTATGATCTTTGTGGAATACGATGGCTGCTTGGTTACCGGTGTGTGTGCATACATATATATTGCATATTCAGTTTTAAGCCTTTGTTGTGTGGTTTCCTATTCTGTTTTCTTCAACTGAAGAATTTCTGTCAAGTTTAGTGGCAAGAGAGGGAAATCAGCAAGCACTTGTTGGGTGTGATTATTGTAAGTGACATGTCTTCTGAGAAAGATCACTGGAGTATGCAAAAGCATTGATTTAAGCGAGAATGTACTCAAGAAGTAAGTAAAGGAAAAACATACAGAAAAGACTAGAACCACAGTTATACCAACGCTTGAAAGAAATGGTAAATGCTTGCAATGTTGGATTTTCACATCAGATTAAATGTTCAGTCCACTTAGTCCCTATTCCTTTACTTTTCTGAAATTGCGTCATAGAAGAATGCAGCATCTTCCAGGGAAAGCTGATAATGATCAGTTAGACCAATGTTTCTTGGGCCGTCAGCATTTTAGTGCTGGTTTTCTTTTTAACAGTCTTTAACTTTTGACTTATGCGTTGTTCACGTTTTGGAGTTTACTCCATTTCATTGTGCAGAAAGGATGTTGTCTCTTAAGTTATAAGCTGTAAGGAGCATTAAAAGGAATATTTTGGAAATGTTATATCAAAATGATTAAACTCAAGCTGTGGACTGTAAAAATTATAGCTTTATAGGCCACATGCCTGCCTACCCTTCAATCACTGTCAAAGTGATAATTTCTACAATAATATGTTTCTTTTATTGTTGGATTCTAAACACCAAGTGCTGTTTAAACATTAAACTGAATTGTTTATGTTAGTGCTTCACTCAGTGTGTCATACATCAGGCCACTATAATCTCCCATGGAATGTAAAAATTCTGTCATGAATCATGGCTTGTATATCGGAAATTACTGTAATTTTGATTGGAAATTACAGGGCTCTTGAAATGTTTCTAATTATGATAGAATGTTACAGCAGCTTCCAACCTGTGTGCTCCTCAGATGTCTTTATTTACATGTCAAGACTTGGGGTTAGAGAACTGTCCGTTTTCTACACTTTCCTCTTTCCATTGCAGTTCTCTGCAAAACTAAGGTATGAAGCCAATCTATCGGTCCACGTAATTTTGATCTGATCTGATTTGTGTGATAGTGTGTTTATTTAAGTGTGTAGTCTTAAAATTTCTAGGCGGGACAGCTCTTCCCGACTGACTTTAAAAGGGACGGGTAATCAAAGTGAAGCACAAAAGCTTCCAGAGGATGCGGTGCAGTTTTTTGAGAGTATTGGTATAAAATCTAGATTCTTGTACAAACTTTGCAGCCAAGTATAGAAAACAAACACCACCAAACACATAGTTCTTTTCCCTTTTATTATGGAGATTATGCCTGTATTCTCGGAGGTTATTCTTCTCCTGGATTTAAGTAATGTAATGTTAATTTAGGTATTAAGCAAGTTTTCAGGTCTGTAGTTAGCCACAGTACCATTTGTAGTAGAAATCTGCTTCACAGAAGTAACCTCTTAGCTAAACTGAATGTGTTGGGTCTTGTCTAACCAACTGACTACTAGCCAGCCAATCAGTAAGTTTTAAATATGTAGCAAAGCCATGTATATTAAAGGAGATATCTGTCTTGTAAAGATTCTGCATTGGAGCTTGTCAGCGGTACAGACAATTATTTCTTGGAGCAAAGAAGTCTTTCTTGCATAAAAAAGGGGCTTGTTCAGACATACTCTTTAAGAGAACCTCTCTTGAGAGAGATCCGCTGTTTTTTTTTCATTTGGGGGTATTTGTTTCCTGCTCAGAACTGGAAATCCTGGGATAATCACTTCCAGTTATAGTGAAAAATCTGGAGGACACACATTAGAAAATGATGCGTTGGTTAACAGTTTTGTTTTTAAACACCACAAAAATTGAGTGTTGCTGCTCTTATCTTATTTTGGATATAAAAACTTGATTAACTGCTGAGTGTAGTCTGGAGTTACGGTACGAACCAGTATGTGACCTAAAGCAGCTCTGCCAGTGGACAAAGATAGTTGTTTGCTGGAGGGCCTTTCTATTTATTTTTTTTTCTAAGGAACTGATTTGGGTCAACATTAGATTGGGTGTCGAAGCAGCCAGCATCTGCAAGGTGGCTGGGCTTGCCTGAGCCAGGAGACTGCAGATAATGTTCTGCTGACTAGAGCACTTTGCACAGAAGAGCTATTAAATGATGAGCTACAGAAGTTTCCATTCAGGTAGCACCGAGGTAAAAAACGAGCATCTTCCCTTGCGCAGTGTTGGTGCCTTTGGCAAGAGTTACCTGATTGACGGAGGACCTGATGCATATGGGCCTGATGCTCAACAAACCAGCTGGCTACGGGGGCTCGGGGCAGCAGAGGTCATAGCACAGGGCAAGGAAGGGGTGACGGGAGCAGGAAGAGATTGCAGTGATATTAGTGAGACCGTGCTCTGGCTTAGGTGAGTGATGATTTGCGTACTTGTAGTTTCGCGTTGCACTTTGCTTGTGGCTTGTTGGCTTTCCCAAAGAAAAGGGACTGTCTGGCACATGGGTTTGAACGAGTTTGGGGACTTAGCTAGAAGATTCCTTCAAATGTTGAATTCTTTTCCCGTATAGGAATGTATGCATTCTGTATATTTTCAAAATTTCTATGTTCTTAAGGATCAATATATTATCTGCAGAATAAATTCAAATTCTGTTAAATTCAAAATATATACATTAAAAGTTACTATGGTTATACTGAGGAGCTGAGGAAGATATTATAATTCAAATTGCTTGAATACATCATATCTTTGGGGAGTTTTAGAACTGTAATTGGCAAAACACCTAACGTCAGTATTTAAAATCTTACATTTTTATTGCAAGTTGTCTGCCTAATAGGTCTACGTATTTTTTTGTTAGGTTATGTTGCAAAGAGAGCTTTAGAAAAATACATGCAAACGGAAGACAGAAAGGTTTACCAAGCGCTTTGTGTCTGCTCCCAGATTGTTATTTTTTAGTGGTAGAAGGGCAATACTAACAATATTGTTTACTAAAATTTTATCAGCACACCTGAGTAAGTAAAAATGAAAAGAATCCACGCATATAAATTTGTGTGGTGTGCATTACTTTTACAGTTTGATCATATTGAGTTTTTATTAAATTTATAACCTGACAGTCTGATTCAAGTAATTATGAAAGCACATCCTTAATTTCGTTATTTCAAACAAAAAAAAGTTGATTTCTGTAATGATCATTAAGGCATCATGGTTCAGTAACTGTGCATTGGTTACAATGTTTTCATGTGGGAGCCAGGGATGAGGTTTTTTCTTGATGGTGACAGATGCTGAAATCTAATTTTATTCCATAAAAACAAACAAACAAGCAACCAAAAAAACCCCAGACCTAAGAGCCCTGAGAGATAAGGCAAGTAGAGACTTGTAGTGCTCCTGTATGTTTGCTGTGTTTTGAGAAGTTACATTTATGTTAATGGCTTATCCTGAAAAGCTGCGGCCTGGACGTGCTAGTATGAAGTAGGGAAGAAAGCAAAACTTTGCTGAAAATCAGCTTCACGTGATTACGTGAAACCTAAAGCTTTCTTAAATTTAAGAAATTACGGTTTGCAAAAACTGAAGTAATACCAACTTCCATACCTCTGAGAGTCCTATGTGCTACAGTGTAAGGCCGCTAGCCTGCATTATTATACCTAAATAAGTTTACTCTATAGTAGAATAAATAGGTAAAATCGATACTTTTCTGCAGCATCAATCGTGCCAATTGCTGTGTACGGCCAGGTAGATGCCAAATGCCCTCCCTTCTCACCAAACCAAAATGCCTGTATGTTGAAGGCAAGACACTTGGCTCTCTCAGAATCATGCTCCGATTCAAATTTTGGTATAAAATTAATGGAGTACTACCCATGCCTCCAGAAACCTCATCTCATTACTTTTGAGCTGTTGCACGTGAGCTGTTGCACCGTGTTGCCCAATTTCTTGTCCTTCTGTCCCCGTCTTTCACTTTGGTTAGGCAGTTAGCCCCTTGGAAATGAGTAGTTTGGCATGCAAAGCACGGAGGTAAAATCAGTGGTTCAGACCGTGCTAGAGACTCCATCCTAAGCCGTCACGCAAGTATTTTGTGCATTGGCATTTTATTAGAAGTGTTTGACTTTTTGCCTTAGTACACACCTGGAGCGTCCTCCTCCGAAATGCTGCGTGGGGAGGCGCACCAGGTAGGCGTTAGGCAGAGCATCTAACACTCGTGAGTAGATGGGAAGGAGTTAAATGGGAAGGGAATGCTAAACATTGGCACTAAAATTGCTTTTGGCATGCAAATACCATGCTTTTCCTGACATAAATATTTTCAGAATAGGCCATTAGAGTTCAGGTATATAAAACCCTGCTTTTACTGGAAATTTTAATGTTGTAGTAAACCCAGAGATTTATAGTGAAAAATTGATGTCTGTTATCTCACTTTTATCTTTTTAACCAGCAGTTTTATAAATGCTATATCTTTGATCTGGCTTTTTCCATCTAGAGACTAAGCTATATACTCTAATAGGAAAGTCATTTTTAAACAGCTTCCCACACTGAACAAGCACGGTTTTGTGGATCTGGCACGAAGATGTAACATGCTATTACCGCAGATATAGAATGATCTATTCAACTATTTTCCAGCGGGGGGGAAAGAAACCTTTTTATCACCAAGAGTCTTGAAATTTATTTCCAAAGCTGTTTCCTCGGGGCGCTGCACCTCGGGCTGCCCCAGCGGGGTCCAACCTGGGGGGGCAGGAGGGGGCTCGGTCCTTCGCCCGTCACCCCGCTTCTCCGTCAAGTCGTCTCCCGCCTTTGTCTCCCTCAGAGCAGCTGAGTCACTTCCTGGGTTTAAATCTTGGCTTAAAAACCTTCTTCTCCCCCCTCGGCATACAATGGATTCTCTGTGGAGCGGGGAGGGATACTGCACGGGGAGAAGCGAGGTGGAAACAAAACGTGCTCTGAGGTCTGCCGTCGTTTCACGGTTCCACCTGGAAATAAACCCCTTGCCCTCGTGGGAAGGTGAGATACAGTAGTTAGAAAACATGCTGCAGAGGTACACCACACAACAGCCTCTATTTTTTTTTATTTTTTTATTTTATTTTCCTCCCCCCTCCGCTACCCGGGGGTGATTGCTCTGGCAGTTGAAGAGGTGCCATGAGCAGCAGGAGTCGGGACGGGATCGGGTGTCAGCAGGGATGGGAGAGGAAGAGTGTGAATTGAGAAAGCAAGATGGGCTTCTGTGTGCGATCAAGAATTGCCCCATAAAGCGGCATGTCATTCAGTGAAACTGTGAAACTTGGCAGATAGAGCTGATTTCTTTCTTTCACAAAATATTGTGTTGCAGAGTCATAGTGTGTTCTGTCTCGCCCGTGAAAGAGATTTTCGGGTTTCTATTGCGGGAACAAAATGAATGCTTAGAGCGCTTCAAGTCCTTCCTCTGCCCCATGTCTTCATTTCTTTTACAACATCTCATCACAAAAACGAAGGTTAAAGCCTCAGGAAATTTCTTTAGGAATTTTTTTTTTAATTCTTTCTCAGGAAGAGGGTAGAAAAATTGAGTTCAGTTAACTCACTTATCGCTACCAGATCTGGGTAGACCTGGAGAAGGGCCGGCACTGATCCTGGCCAGATCCCACATTATTGGTATGACCTTGGTGGAGTGGGTTGACTTCAGCGAATCTTGGGTTCCCCCTAGTAAAAAGTAGATAGCAACGTCTTGAATCAACAAAGATGCAGTGAAGAGAAACTGCCTTAAAATCTCCGAGGTGGTTCATATCAGTGTGCAATTGCCCACGGAAATCTGTATAGAGGGAAAAAAGGCATTAAAGCCTGAAATAGTTCAAGCCAAAGAAAAAGGTACAGAATGGAAAATACTTAACTGGTAAGAGGATTATATTGACC
Organism: Fulmarus glacialis; assembly: GCF_000690835.1. Taxonomy (NCBI): domain Eukaryota; kingdom Metazoa; phylum Chordata; class Aves; order Procellariiformes; family Procellariidae; genus Fulmarus; species Fulmarus glacialis. The sequence continues at coordinate 134,425 of NW_009203395.1, read as the reverse complement.
TCTTCAAACAGCTCCTTGGGGCCAGGCAGCCCTTTCGACACATAAGGCAAAGGCTGGATTTGTTGACACACTGATGAAAAAGCGTGCTTCCCGAGCGTGCTTTACACGTGGGGTCAAATCGGCTCCGGCTGGAGGTTCCCAGCCAGGCGGGTGGCAACAGGAGCTGTTCAAACGCCGCTTACGATCCGCATGGAGGCCGTTGAAAGAACTGGTAGCAGCTTCAGGAAATGCTGTATATTTGAGCCCTAAGGAGAGCTTCCCTGGAGGGATGTCGTGCACACCTGCCCTTGCGTTGGTTCGAGAGTTAATGCTTAACGCCTTCACGGCCTCAGCCTGCAGCGCGTCCCTGGGAAGCGGTGGGGCTGGGACCGCTGAGCGCCTGGCAGGATGCGGCCCCACAGGTGGCCAGAAACAGCAAAGGGTGATTCTTGGTTAGATGGTTTTTGTCTGGTGGAAGGAGCACAAATGTGTGGGAGAAGCTAGGAGAAGTACAAGTTTAAGTCATTAAATGTACAAATGAAAAAAGAGAGCCAAGCAGAGAAAGCTCTTTACAAAATACAAAATTCTGTTAAAGCAGCAAGACGGCACAACATAAGGAATGTTTGGTACATGTTATTGAAACTGAAAAATTAGAGTATGGAATGAATTATAACTTAACATAATCCATAATTTTACAGTTTTCATTTTGAATTATTTATCTTATATGATTTGATTAAAGATAAAACTGGCTGACAAGATCTTGAACATCCCTGCATGTCTTAATGACAAATGAAAAAAGTCCTCATTATAACTTCACCATTTTAAAATTTTTGTTTGTATTGCTCCCTTTTATTTTTAAAGCATATTTCAGATATGCATTGTGTACACGCGATTCCATAACCCATCAGGCTTCAATGTTGCCTCAGTACCTCTGATTCAGTAAATCAGATCATAGGCAGCATGCTGTCATATAATAAGGTGTCTGATCCTTATTACCAGTTTGTTGATGCACAGACTCCTTCAAATTGACCATTGCAACACATGGTTTCCCCTGAAACTAGCTGTGATAATTAGCGTGGCTCTAATGAGACAGAATGTCACTGATCTTGTGCTGAACTGTCGAGTATCGACGCTACGGATGGGAACTGTCAAAGCTTGCCATCTGTGACAGAGCTTGGCATATTCCATTTGCAAGGTAGAGCATGCTCAATAGACTGTTTTTAAACAAATGGTCCATTTCTTGATTAGGGCTCTGTGTTCTGTTACCGTGGAAGACTTTATATCACAGTTAAACTTTTTTCTTTTTTTTCCTTGTTTTTGCTGGGGTAAGCTTGTTAGGAAATGAAAACATTACTAATTCTCAAACCGGTGCCTTCGATCTTCTGTTAGCTTTTTGGGGAGAGGTGGGGGGTTGCTGATCACGTATTTATTCTTCTTCCTTCCCCCAGTTATCTTAATGTAGTTCTTCTAAGGCTAGCACTTCCACAAGGCTTTTATCTGATTTTTTTTAAGCAGCAAGGGATAGGGACGGCGTAGTTTTGAAGATAGAGGAACAAAAATTAAAAAGTCTCCGATGACGCGCAGCGGGAGCACGTGCGCCTGGGATGAAAGATTGAATCGGTCAGGAGAGTCGGGCGCCCAGGCTCCCGAGACTGGCCCTGCAAAATGCCGTGCAAAAAGTCCAGCGCTGCTTATCATTCCAAAATATGCTTTGTTGCTTTTTATTTCCTCCTTCTCTGGCAGACCACACAGGGCTTGTTCTGAAGAACATTTTCACTAATCTGATCAGGCAGCCAAATACGCCGGGAAAACTGCTTTAATGATCCCACTAATTACCTCAAGTCAATATGAACTGTATTATTAGACTGAGGGAAAATATTCCATTAGGTCTCCCCCTTGGGAGTTTCTCCGCTTTGTGATGTCACCGAAGCCTTCGCCCTCTCGCTTGTAATTAATTTTATTTACACACGCAGGCACGCACAAGGTCACACCTGCACAACCGGAGCTGGCCAGGGAGCTAGTGGCACTCAGGCTTAATCAGATCTGTCATAATTACCATTCTGCATGTTTCTGACACACGCTGTGAAATATTTCAATTTAACTGCCGCTACCAGCACAACCAGATGTAGTGTGAGTGTGGCTGCATTGGAAATATTATTCCTCAGGATAAACTCTCTCCTCCTCCTTTTTCCTCCCACCCCCTCTCCCTTTTACAGCTAATGTGGCACAGAAGCTGATGTATCCTGTAAATCTTGAATGCAGCGCTAGATTGATAACAGCAGATTAGACAGTTTAACCACAAACAGCTTGTTCATTTTTCACAAATGAAAACCACATGTGGTGTAACTAAAATTTCAGGCTCCTTTTTTTTTTTCCCCCCCCTCCTCTTTGGTTGTTGTTTCCTTTTGTGTGTGCATGTGTGTGCGCGCGCGTGTTAAGGTCTGCCTTTCACTGTAAAGGAGTGAAATAAAAGAGTAAACATATAGGGGGAAAGAGACACTGCCGCCTTTGGAGATTATTTCTCCATGACCTTTATTAAAAACCTTCCTCGCTTTGGCAAAGAAATCGGATGTCGCACGGGGGTTTTGTCTCTCACTCTGAGACTTTCTAATCTCTGGGTTTTATGCCCACTTATTAAAGAAGTCATCCTACTGTGCTGTTTTTCAAAATAACATGCCAGCAAACACCTCGCTTTAAGAAGAGATTCTAACCAAAAATGTAGTCTTCACTGCTACCTGAATTTAGCAGAAATAAAATTTTCTGCCAAAGTTTTTCTCCACGAATTTTGTCTCTTTGCTAACCCTTGCCTTTACCTCTTCCTTTGGGGAAAAGATTCTTTTTTTAAAAAGGATCCTCAAAGTGTCTAGAATTTTGGCAAATGGAAAACTGATGTTTTTTTTTTTTTTAATGAAGACATTCCAGTATTTCTTATGAAAACAGATTATGGATAGTTTTTAGGAAACTAAATGTTGTCTGTAAATTGTTTTGCTTTTTTTATAAACCCATTTTTTCAGTTAAATTGTTCAGCTTGCCCTAATTAAATAGCCTTCAATACTTAGTAAAGGTTTTTTCTGAAACCGTCTACACTTTACTAGATCACTGTTGGCTACTTTTTCTGCACAGAGAAAAAAATAATGCAATTTTGATAGAAAGTTTTAATTAAAAGGTTCTATAACCATTCTTACGGCAGGGAAAAAAAATGTAGGTGTGCAGAACGCAACTGAGCAGATTCCCCCAAAGCTGTTGCAGGTATTGTCAGGCGAGAGGAGTGGTGCAGTGCATCTGATAGAAATATATAAAATCTAATCTGTAATAAGGCCTCCAGGGGAGGTTTAAAAAAAAGTAGCTTTAGGAAGAGATTGTTTTATCCATTGCCAGTGATTTGTGATGCAGTGGCAATATTGAAAGTGCAGGAGACAGGGAACTAAGACTCTGTTCAAAGTCAGTCAGAAGAAGGTGAGCAGGATAGTTTTTGAAAGGTACTGAAGGCACAGTTTGTAGCAGAAAATTTGGCTACATAGATGGCCCCCCAGACTGCTGCAGAGAGGGTTAAAGACCCATGCTTGTACCACTTGGCCAGCAGTTACTGACAGCATTACTAGTCCCCCAGAGCCAAGCTGGAGTAGGTCAGCGTAGGTGTGCCATCACCGTCCCTTGCTGCACGGCAGTGCCACCTCTGCTACTGACTCCCCCGGGGTCTGTGCAGACCCCGAACAAAGGGGAAATCTTGTCCTGGAGGTGCAGCCAAAGACCTCGAGGTGCTATGGCTGCAGATGTCTCACAAACGAGTCTGGAGTAAGGCGAAGAGGAGGGCAGGAAGGGCTCGCGTTGGAAGAGCTGATGCTGAAATGAACTGTCAGGATTCTTGCAAGGGTCAGGAAATCCAGCTCTTGTTTCTTCACAAAACTATTGGAAAAATGTCATGCAGTCGGGAAGCACTGGATTGCCAAAAGAAAAAAAGCGCGGCACCCTCTCCCACCTCCTTCGAGTCTTGTATTTTTAGCTTTCCTTGCTGAGGTAGAGGTGTTTCGGTTCTACACTCCAGATAGGTGAGTCAGCTCTTCCCCAGGCAGCACCTGCTCCCTGCCTGACAAGAGGTGCTGTTTCTGGCAGGATGGATTTTCTTAATCTCTCTTCCCTCTTTCTGTATCCTCACCTTCTGTTTTGTTTTCCTCTCGCCACCTTCACTAATTCCTCTCATTATAGCTCTCCTTTGACTTTTTCTTTCTTTGACTCTCTTCTTTGACTTTTTCCCACCCCATTCCTCACCATGTATGCCTTCACCATCCACTCTCACTCCATCTGCCCCTTTATCCTGTCCTACAGCTGTCCCCTGTGTGCCAGAGCTGTGTCTAGGACATCCCACCCCAGGTGCATCCCCCCGCACCCAGTCGCTTTGCACAAGCACCGGCTTGTGCATGGGGTGCAGCCTGGGCACCCCACGCCCTTGGGCTTTGCTGGGTGGTGGGGAGCCGAGGGCTGGTCACCAGCACTGCCGGCTTCGTGGGTGAAACGTCGTTCCTTTTCCCATGTGGCAACACGGAGATATCTGGGAAAAGAGCCGCGTTCTTGATTTCTCAGGTTTCTTGTGCCTGCTGTGGGCAGATCACTGATTCGGGAGGCTTTTCAAGATTCAGCGTATCGGTGTTTTAACATGAAGAAACTACGGCACTTTAGAGAAAAAAAAAAAAAAAGTGGGGAAAGTCTGAGCGAGCTGTACGAGACTTAATGACGTTCGGAAATGAAAACAAAGCTGTAGTGCCAGAGCCGAGAGGGAGGCTGAGGAGTTAGCGAGCAGCCTGTGGTTCCCGGCAATGGGGTAAGCAGGGTACCAAGTAAACAGCGCAGAAAACAAAAGCGAGCTCAACCCGTAACTAAACAGGAAACGACAGGGTAAAATTCCTCCTGAAAAAACGAGAGCTGCTAAATACGTTACTGCAAAGAATAAAGGCGTCTTATGCAAACAAAAATATACAGTAACGGTCCGACAAGTGGTTTGTTAAAGGAGCAACCGATTGCAATTCAGGTGAAGGGTTGTTGGGCAAAGGAAGGAGTCAGAAATAATAGATAAGTGTTTTCTCCTTGAATGTTAAACTGGATAATTCAAAACATACAATACCCAAAAGAATGTTACAGGATTTCTAAGTGCAAGGTGAGAAAGGAGTCAATGTTTTGTTCCAGATAGTTTTTAATTTCACTGTTCCTAATAATTTCCTTCTTTTTTATTTTCTTCAAATTTAGCCTCTAAGTCAAACTTCAGATTTTTGGTTATGAATTACCCCAAACTGTTGGCATATAATGAATAGACTAGTGCAAGCACACAGCTAGCTAAGTGGGGAAAAATTCCAATTTGCAAATATTTATGTCATTCCAAATCTGCCAAATTTTATCTGAATCCACATTGTTATTCAGCGGTCATCTCGGTTTTATTCCTGTGCAGTGTCATGTTCCCTTACTTCAGGATGGCATTTGAGAAGCAAATGAAAATAGTTTTCAGGATCTTTGTGAACTAAAGATGCTTGGACTGAGTGGTCCTTAGCAGAATTCCCTGAAGTTTTGGACTTCAACTGAGCAAATGCGCACACCTATCATTTACGTCTGTGGGTTTACTTAGGTGACTAGGTATTTTGCTGAGCCTGGTGCTTATCATCTCTATGTATATGTGTATATGTTACATATGTGTGTATGTAACACGCAAGAGAAAGCTCTACAGATATAGGAACTTTCCACTGTTTATATAAAACCAGTTATTTTTTAAAAAAGCTATGAAGGACTTAAATGAAATTCTTTTCATTTTTGCTTTGGGGCAGCCAATTTGCTTCACCTCTAAGAAATCATTTGCTACTCTTATTGAATGTGAGGAGAGAGCCTAACTAAAGGGATTGATCCTTTTCACCTGGGGAAAGGGATGGGATGGAGGCATCAGGGCAGGAAGAAGAGTGCCTGCTCCATGCAGCTCCTGATTTAAGAACAGAAGCTGCTGCCGAAGCTGCTGCCTGGAAATACGGCTGGAGCTCAGCTTCGCTGGCACTTTTCTTGGCTGGTGAGGAAAAGTCTAACGCTAAGCACTGCTCTCTCTAGGAGTTTTTCCCTTGTGGCTGTTCTTGTCCCCAGCCTGATGGCAAACTACCTGAAAACACTCCTGTGTTGGTTCCCACCCTTGGCCAGCCAGGAGAGAGAAATACGATCTCTCCAGCTGCCCTTTTGATCCAGCTTTCCTATTCTTTTAAGTCTATGCCCCAAGCAACCATGCTACGAGTACGGGTATTTTAGCTTTCTAAGGGCTTCACTGCCTTTATTTTCCCATGAGTGAGATATACGCTTCTGGCTGCTCCCTTCTCGTTTGCTGGGAGGTTTGTGTCTTTCACAATTTTAAAGATTTTTTTTTTTTTAAACTGCATTGAGGTGTTGGACGTTATTAATTTTCTGACCATTTCTGTGGTTAACAAAATCTGGAGGAAAGTTAGGGAAAAGTTTCTTTTCAATTTCCTTAAGACTCTCTTCACCCCTGGCATTATCAGAGCATTAAGCGTTCTTCGCTACGAAACTGAGAGCGGCAGAAGCCAGCTAAACTGCAAGAGACAAGTTAAAAGACATTTTCTCAGAATATTTAAATGTCTAATTCAAATCTATAGAAAAACATTTGGTTAGGCCCGTAAAAATGTGAAGGGATGTCTGAGAACGGATTTGAGCTGTGTATGTTTTGGAATTATGTCCCTTGTTGGAACATCTTGTCAGCTGAACTGAATTTACAATGAAGTCCAAATATCTATGAGCCTGTGATTCCTCAGTGTGTGGTAGATCTTCCCCTGATCCAAAATGAATTCTGGAAAGAAAAAGCATATGACAAGAAGCTACAGATTTAAATTACTCCCTCTGGGAAATTATAATATTTTTTAAAAAAATAAATCTAACAACGTGATATACACACGTATAAGTAGTTACGGAAGTGACACTTTGGCCTTATGGCCTTTTTACTGGACGTCTTTCCCCCAAAGCAAATGTTAAATCTCTGTAAGCAACGTAATAATAAACATTTGCTGTTCACTTGTAAATTGATAGTAGTAAAAAAATTTTTTAAAACTGCCGGGCTCTTTCTATTAAAGACTCTTCTCTAACTAAACTGCAGATATAGCTGCCATACAAAAATTGATTATATGTTTAAGAATAAATAAATATGAGCTATTAAGGGTCGTGGTTGGATTTAGGGTTGTATTTACTTTCAAGGGAAGCATCGGTATTGCAGTGAAATGAGTACTTCTCTCTACTTAAATAAAAGATAAAGGGCCATATATTACCAGTCACCCTCTGTGAAACCCACTGACCCATTTTATATGCCTGTACTATAAAAAGTAATGTACCAGATGAAGACTGACTTATTTAATAATTAGCAGTTGTTTTTTCTTGTTTAGATTTTTTTTAATTGTTAAGTCCATTTTTGTCACACGTATCTCACGGTTACAATGTCAATTGAATTGTGTGTGAGGAAGGATCTGGAGCAGAGGAAGGCAGAATAAAGCTTCGCCCACTGTTTTTTTGCATCTATTACTTTTTTCCCTTCTTTTTATGTATGAATGTAGTTGCATTTTATGTAAGATTTTCAAAGGCATGCCTATTATGTTTTTGATTAGGGCTTGTGCCTATCTATCATTGCTAGGCAATTGAAGGCAATACTGTAGAAAAGATACTTTTGAACAAGGGAAAGGAAAGGTGGAGGAGGCTGGGAGCAGAGAAACCAAGCCTGGGAGAAGCCCTTCATTTAGATTATTCAATTCCCTCTGTACTCAACTAAAAAGTAACGATACTCATGTTTTCAGTCAGGTTTAGAGTTACGGGTTAGGTTTTTTCTTTCCATGAGCTGGTGGTACATCTCAAGTGCTCATACAGAGGGAACGTACCCACCAGTTCTGATACAGCCTCAGACCTTAATCTGACAAGTTTTCGGTAGCGCTGGCTCTTAGCCCCTCACCGTGGCTCGGGGTAGAAGGCGAGGTCTAATACGACAGACGAGACTGTGGGAGCAGGGCCACAGCTCTCCAGGTCATTTTGTTTCTGTACTTGTTTGCTGCTTGTCATTGAATTTTAGAAGTTGCTTTAGCAAGTTTCCTTTTCTTATTTGTTTGTTTGGGTATTTACAAGAATAGAAATACGTATTTAATTTTTAAGTGCTGCAGCTAGAGAGGAGAAAAGGCAGAGAGAAGAAGAGATGTTAGGAATCCTTTTCCCCTAAAATATCACCAAAAAATTGCAGTGAAATACTATCAGTACCAGGGCTAGCTGTTTGGTCATTTCTCTTTCACAACTCAGAGAAGAGGTGGAGGTAACATCCAGACAGATGGTGCAGCTGAATAATAGGTTGGATAAGAAATTTAAGGAAATGGCATAATCTGTTTCAGTATTCTTCAAAGGAAGTTTTTCCTGCTAGTGAAGTTTACCTTTCTTCTGAAAAGCCCTGTGAGGTTGTGGGGTTTTCAGTTTGTTTGTTTTCCTAAATCTCATCTATTATGACGGCAGATACAGATTTACTTAAAATTCACATCTGGCTTCCCCTTTCGATGTTCTAATAATGAAAGCCAGTAAAATAGATAAACCAGAAATATCTGAAGATAAAGGACAGCTTCAGGTTTCAAACTTTCTCTGATTTAGGGCAATGCTCAAAGGCAAAGTCTGAAACTTAAGGCTGATTAATGTAAATAAAATACTAAAGCAACCATCTTTCTGGGGACATTTATTATCACTTTAGGCCACGACTCAAGAAGAGGCATTCGTATTTTGGTATCTCTACTCATCTTCTGGAAGAGGCTGAAAACCAGCTTTTGCTTCTTGAATTAAATATACACAGTTTTGTGAACAAAATAGGGAAATCCCGAAGTATCGAACACTCACAGCAGTTTTTAAAATTATTCGAAAGTATGTGCCTCACAAGTCAGTTCGTAAAATATAAGCTAAATTGAAAAGATTTTCACTAACAAATGTGTTGTTTGGTATCAAAAACTACTAAGTCTGGTAGATTATCAGCTTTCCTAAAATTTTATAAAAATATCCAGTGGTCCTTCTTTTAATAGACTTCTGTTCTTCTGTGAAACATTTAGGTCTATTCAGCTTTGCATAGGAGGTAACTAGGACAATTTATGCATTTTAGGAAAGATAAACCTGCAGTCAAAATAAATTTTCCTGCAGTCGCGAAATTCCAGAAGAACATTTAAGGCTAAAAAGGACTGCTCTCATTATCTAGGCTTGTTTCCATGTCTGAACCCATAGGTTTCACCCAGAAAGAAGTCAGATTTAAGTAATCTCAGCCTGAAAATTAGTTTTGAATTAAATGCTCCGTTCTTACCCTGCAGTGGGTGTTCCCTACTGTATTTTTCCAGATAATACAAATGTAACGCAAACCACATTTCTCAGGTAAATTAGAGCAGCATCCATTGTTACTTATTTGTCGTATTTGTTTGTGCTGAAGTGACATTTGTTTATTTTGCTTCTCAATGCCATATGCATGAGCTTACTGATTCAGGACTCTCTGAATTTTCGATCCTGTTGAACACTGTGAGAAATCTCAGCTGAAGGGTTTAATGTGTTTTCCAGTCAATGTGTAGGGGAAATTTGGCCTTATCAATTTAAATGCTGGAGATCCTTTCATTGCATTATGGAAGAATCTTCTCTAAGCAGAGATTATTCTTAAGAACTTCATAACATTTAAAGGTTAATATGTTAGGTAAAGAACAATATCTTAAGACAAACATTTTTATTACAGGACATGAAGGGATAGTTCTGATTAAATTACATGATTATTTGAATGGGAAAGAAGACAAAGTGCATCATTTCTTGCCCTCAACTTTAATGCCTTTAATCAAATAATGACCCTCTGGAAATAGTTAATTTTAAGCATTTGGAAAGATCAATACCACTTTGCCACCAAAAAATGGCCCAGATGATGAAATTTGATGTATTTAAAGTACCATTTCACCCTTTTAACCTAGTAAATAATTTAAAATGCTTTCAGTACTCCTTTGCTACCATTATGTATCTCGTTCAAAGTATTATGACTTTTCCAAAAGCAACCTTTCTGTACAATGGGAAGCTTACAAGTTTAATACTAAAGACTAAGACTATATGCATATACTGTAGTGGTGATGTCACCCTTTTTTCTTCTCTTTTATACGTGGATTCTGTTTTGAAAAGAAATGGAAATATCTATGATGAACGCCACCATTTGGAACAAAAATAAGATTTGTAAGGCGAGTTGGATGGCTTTTGAAGGGGAGAAAGTCAGTATTTAAAGTTTAGTTTGTTAGTTCTTTTCCTTTGTTTTATCTATACACTTTTGTGTTAAAGGTGAAGGATTTGGGTTGCTCAGACAATTAAGAGCCCATTTTACCAAGTGTAATTTCATATCTCTGTTCTATAAACTGGAGTGCCTTCAGCATTGTAAATAAAAAAAAATGCCCTCTATTAGCATGTTTGTGGGCAGATTAAAAACAGTCTTCATTAGCATAAGTAACACTTACAGATTCTTTTAAAAGTAGAAAATTATTTGCTGAATGATAAATTGCTAGCTTTATAGTTAGTTGCTGAAAATGTGCTCATTCAAAATGCCTACTTTAGTTTAGTCTACAATACTCATTTTTTTTGAGTTAGAAGTACTGTTTAATGGATTATGTACTTAGTCTTTGTTCACAGTAGATGCTGAAATGCAATTCACACTTTCTGCTAAAATGTTTGTATCAAATACCTCCCTATTTAGACTGATTTCTTTTAACACCATATATTTTTATTATACTATATGCCCCAGAGAATGATACAAAATAATCCTAGATATACTATACCAAAGAAAAACTGTTCATATCTTAGCATTGATACTCTAAAATGTTTTGCCTTCTTAGATTCAAATCACAGCTCTTTTAAAAAATGTTGGGGTCTTTGTTAGTTATTCTATAAGAAATATTCATCATTTGGCAAATTATTATCACTATAACAAATTCACCAAACGAAAGAGTTCAATTGCTCCACCTTGAAGCCCTTTTTTCCCAGACTAGATGTGTTTATTGCTGATTTGGAAAGCCTTGCCCAGAAAACATCTTTCATGATTGTAATGCTACCCTCTTTGATCTAGTTAGGATTGGTGTTTACACCTTAAGTGCAGATTTCAATTATCTTTTTTTTCATTCTTTTAATAAGAAAGATACCAGAATGGAAGAACAGTTTGTTAGAAACTCAACGTGAAAGAGCAGAAGATTTTGTTTAAACACAGCAGAGGTCAGACTGAATAAAATAGCATTTGGATACATAGATAAAATGCATAGATGCTTTCTTTAAAATAAGCATGCTCATGGGTCTTGCAGAGTCTAATGTTTGGCAGTTATCCTCTTTGCGCTTTTCCTGCAATAGTTTGGCAGTTCAGCTTTCACAGGTTTTTTTCCTCTAATGTCTTATGCTTCTTTACCAAATCCCTATCAGACAACCAGACAGAAGACTCTTATTTATTTTAAATATCTTAGGTTTAGCATCTTTTTTTTTTCCACCATTTTCTTGCTTACTGTAGCAAGACCTTTGCAGATGGTACTTGGTTACTTGAAAGTGCATAACAGTATTTTCTTTGTAGCAGATGGATTTAAGACTTTTAGTTCCCAATAAATGTAGGTTTACAATACATAACTTTACAGGATTTGTGTTGTATATAACAGGTTTGAACATATTATCTCAGAATTCATCTGCATGGCATTTTCAGCTTATCCAGGGCCCATGCCAGTATTTTAAGTAATAGGGAGAGCATAGTGATTGATAGCAGCTAAAGGCGTGATTTTGAATAGAAACAAAGGTTTTAGAACAGAAGGTGTCAAATTAAACTTTGTCAGTTTGAAAAGTAGTAACATCCTGAAAGTTCTCCAAACATATTTACATGTGGCTAATGTTTATATTTTGCTTTGTACTCTCTTTATATTCAGTGTAATGTTGCCTGGCAAATTTACTCTGTTTTAAAATCAAGGTTGTTCCCAATGTCATTACAGAGTTTTGGGGGGTTTGCCTTGCTGCATAGATATATTGGCTTAATTATTTTAAGGCTGTTTTTTTAATGATGTACTATATATGCTTATATATGTATAAACCAGTTGTGATCTAATCTGAGTTATAACTATTTCCTTACTATTTTGTGGTCCTTTCCACTTCCTGTAAGACTATAAAGACATGAAAAAACAGTGGTCCAAGCCCTCCTTCAGAATAAATTGTCTGAACTAGACAGAAATTGCTCTGGACTTAAATGAGTGTAAGAGGAGAAAAATCAGCCTTGTTAGGTTCACTTGTAAATTCAACTGCATCAGCTACAGCAGTTCATACTTCTTTACAACAAATGGAAACAAAACTTACAGATTTTACGTAACATAAAATTCACCATTAGAAAAGTCTGTACGATTACTTTTCCTAAAATTTACAAAAACATTTCATACATTCTCATCTAGTTGACTTCTGTGAGTGACCTTTATGTCAGATACAGAATTCTGAACCTGAAACTGAATGAAATAATTATGATTTTGTTTGTTTGCTTTGAACCAAAAGAAAGCATATTGGTATAAATTTTGTAGTCTCCTAACAAAGTAAACCCCTATAGCGCCTGTAACTGCCCATTCACTGTCTCTCCTGAGAATATTTCTGAGATCAATTTTCATAAATATTTCCAGAAATAAACCATCAAAACCAAAAAAATTGTTTCTATCCTTGTAATTTTAGAAGAATTCAGTTGGGTTTTGCCACTTCGCCCATCATATGTTTCATTAGAGTATGTCTACTTCTTTAAAAACGTGAAGAACCCAGTGGAAAAGAGACATTTTGGTATAATAGCTGTCTATTCTGTGTACCGTGTCAGAAGCACCTGATTTCAGTATCTCAAAATCACTGCTTCCCTGAAAGGCTAGCAGAGACATGCTTCACGTTACAATTCATCAAATCGTTTTTAGATAAGGAATTAGAAGTATTATTTCAGTGCAAAAGTTGATAGAAAAATAGTGGAAATATAATGTTAATCATCAGTAATTAATAAAAATAAGGTCTGATCTAGTAAATATAGAAACAGAAAAAACAGTAAGGGGAGAAGGAATTTCTTAGTTAACAAAAACTATTGTTGTGAAATATGTTCAATCAGCATAAAATGTGATTCTTTAGGAATTATTTTTACCACTGGACTTTAAAAAAGAGTTTCTACTGTCTTTTCTCCAAAAAAATCTGTGATTCATGTGGTCACCAGACAAAATATGTGCAGCTTCTAAATGCGTGGTGCAATTTCTTTTCACTCTGTCTGTATACCTTAGAGACCTATCATGGGAGGGGACAGGTGGTCTTGTCTTTTCTTTGCTTTCACCGAACTGCCGTGATGGTCAGCTCTGCTCTCTGCCTCACCACCATTAGAAAGAGGAGCAACAGTTTCAGTGTGAAGCAGTGCAGACTCCAGACAACCAAAGGACAATTTTCGTGCTTTGGGGCAGGCTGTTTCGTTTTGTTTTGTTTTTTTAACTAAAAATTTTATGACTGCATTTCAGTTAAAAAATCCAGATTTGTTTCTCTTCATCTTCTTCTCCCCTCCATCCCCAACAAACTACCTATGTTTTCCGATTGCATGTCTTTTAACTTGGTGCAGGAAACTAATACTGCTATTGAGCATAATCCAGCACGTACCCTGTGGAAGCAAGGTGGGCAGAGAACCATGAGCAACGTGTTGATTTTGTTAGGGGCAGGGAGAGTTCGTACATTAACCTGCTAACGCATCCCAGGGCACCTTACGAGGGGGAGGGAGAATTCACACACCCTTGCTACTGTTTTAAAAACATGCCATACAATTCCAGCTGGGACAGGCTGTACGTTATGTGCTCTATATGAAGGCGTTTGGCCCAGCTTGCTAAGCCCTGGGGCAATATTCAGCATCCACCCTTAGTGCGTGGTCAAGGAACGGGGTGCGCTCCACCCCCGGGGTGCAAGGGGCCTCTTCTGCTGCCGCTGCTCTCCTCCCTCTCCCCTCCCTCCCTAGCACACCTAGTGAGCACCCGGCGGATTTTGGCTCCATTTAAATTTTTGCTTTCTCAGCTCTGCTACCACCATCTCTCTAACATTTGTCATTTTGATTATTTCTATTTCTCAGGGGCATTTTCTCCTGGGTCATTTGTTCAGTTTTCCACTTATACCCAAGAGAATATACTTCAAATTTTTATACACACCTCACTAAATATTTTCGTATACAATGTGAATGCATTAAGATTATTTGTTTACTTTCACCTCTTTCTATTGTGGCAATATTTTTACACTGCATTTGTTAACTGCTAGCAAAAGATACGAATGTCTTCAAGAAAATACATATCTATATTGTCTCTATGTATCTATTGTATCTAGTAGTAAACTAGTCTGGATAAACCATTTTTCAACTACCAGTAGATATAAAAAGGATCTAAAAGCTTCTGTACATTTATATTATTTGTTGATTCAATAAAATGTCACATTATCTTTCCTACAGCATTAAGAAATAAAATTGCATGGACCTAGTTTTGAAAACAGACCCTTGAAGCTAAAAGAAAGGAAGTATGCATGTTTTATACATGTAATATTTTGTTTCTAAATTTTAATATACCAAAAAATTGCTGCTGATGCACACTGTGCTAGCTAGAGTGTTTGCACTCTTCTTTTAAAACTAGAGCGCACAATTAAGAAAAAAAAATCCTCAATTAGATTTTAAGAAGACATAAGAAAACAATTGTTAAATTTTCAAGATGAACTTGTTTGTGTCTTTCAGAAGCAAATTAGCAACCGCTGCAGTTCTTGCAGGGGATTCTGTAGCCGACTTCATAGCATGTATCCCAAAACCACGTCTGAATTAAAGTAGGTACACTCTTAGGCAACTTGCTGTCCTGTGATCCGGAAATGGTATAAAGGGTATATCAGAAGCTTGAGCATACCTTGCCCCCCTGCCCCAAGCCCTAATAGTGTACATAAAACTGAGAGACTTTTTTTTTCTGGGTCTGTGAGAAAAATCCTGAAACAGATAATGATCTATCACTCGAAATAAGTTCACCTGCAGAGTCACCTCTAGTCGTAGCAGATAGGAAGAAGATATTACTTGCCTGCGTCTAGTCAAAGGATTCCTGTCTTTCAAAAGGACATTAGGGAGCTCCTCTACGGCTATGATTTACATTAGGCAGCCCTACAGTCAAGGCAGATATTTGAAGTACTTCCTTGTTTTGAGTAGTAGCACCAGGATTTAAAAAATTGCTCAGCAGACAATCTACCAGCGCCTGAAACACGGTGTCGATGCTCTTGGATGGGTGTAGCCTTGCATAAAATAAAACAGGCAGCAGAGAGAATATGCTGGCGTCAGTGAAACCCCTGTCCTGTGGAAGGGAGCGTGTAAGGGATTCTGCCTTCCTCGACTGGTTTGTTTCTAAGCAAACAACCAACAGCACTGTGGTGCGGGACCAAGGGGAAGGTGCTTTCCAGCGAGGGTCTGTGAAATAGCGCGGCAGCCTCTCCGTCTATCGGTGTTTGCTTTAAGCCCAGCCTTTACAGCGAAAGCCCTTTCTTACCGGGGGAGAGCGTGAGAGAATGCAGCGCTGCTAAAGTACACGTTTCGCCCTCGTTTTGCCCCTCGTGAAGTGAGGGGAAAAAACTAATGTTTTGCTGGTGTTATCTTCAAGGGGTGGCTCTGTGTGAAATAGCGCGGCAGCCTCTCCGTCTATCGGTGTTTGCTTTAAGCCCAGCCTTTACAGCGAAAGCCCTTTCTTACCGGGGGAGAGCGTGAGAGAATGCAGCGCTGCTAAAGTACACGTTTCGCCCTCGTTTTGCCCCTCGTGAAGTGAGGGGAAAAAACTAATGTTTTGCTGGTGTTATCTTCAAGGGGTGGCTCTGTGAGCTGTTACGTTGGAAAGAAGATCCCTCACCAGAGAACAGGACCCTCTGGGAGAATCTCTCCATGATCCGAAGGTTCCTCAGTCTTCCTCAGCCTGAACGCGATGCCATTTATGAACAAGAAAGCAATGCAGTTCATCACCATGGTGACAGGCCTTCCCACATTATCCATGTGCCAGCAGAACAGATTCAGGTTAGTTTACCTTGGCCAATCCCGCAGAGCGCTAAGTAAATAAAGCTTTAAACGGAGCAAAGGAAATTAGTGTTTCTTTCCTCCCGGCCAGGCTAAATGCAGGTCTCCCGGTACGCGATAAGAGCGCGCTGCCGTCCGCCACCAGAGTTCAAAGGAGAGCGTGCGACCACCCACGGGTTTTTGTTTCGGTTCGGTGGTTTTTTGCAAACGTGCGTGGACGCGATGGCGCAGGGGCACCTGCGTGGGCAGGGCGAGCCTCGGTGCTGGCTGTCCCTGGCTAGACAGGCGTCAGGATCGAAAGGCGGAGGCGTTTGGCACCGGTTGTCAAACGCCTTACCAGCAAAGCGGGAGGACCTTGTTGCGCTCCTGTTCAAAAGCTAAGCTTGAACCCTCAGCAAGCGGCGGCTCGCCCCGGGTAGGAGCGAAGGGAAGGGGATTCCTCATCCCACTTTAACCCCAGTCGAGGCTGGGGTGAGTCAATATTTGTTTGTTTTTCCTTCAGAGCCCCTCTCCCACCACCCTTGGGAAAGGAGAGCATAGAGGCGCTTTCTTACCAGGCCTGCTGACCGCTGGACCTTGGCTGGGTGCTGCTCCGCAGGTGAGCTGGCACAAGGGCACCGTGTCAGGGAGAGAGAGGAGGGGATGCAGGACCCACGCCACGGGGCTTGGAAACAGCCGCCCTCCGCTCCGGGGCAGCCCCGGCCGTGCCCCCTCCTCCGGGGTCTGCACCCACCCTTTGCTCGCATGGGCACCGCGAACCGGGAGCGTGGCTGGCTGTTTTGCTAAATATTGTAGCCCAGGTCGGCAGCGCGGACTGCTGTCTCTCTGAGCTGGGGACTCTTTAATCCCTTCTCACAAAAGACCTGAGGTCAGCCTTTTAACTGCTGCCTCTTAAAGGGCAGATATTACCCCAGGCTTTCCCAACCTCAGCTGAGACCCAGTGTATCACTTGTATTACCTATACTGAAAAATATTTGGGAAGCTAGGGAGGATAGAGTTATCTCGCAGCCAGAAACAACACGAATATATATTAAAGATAAAGCAAACTGAATAAGACAATCCCTTAGGATATCAAGTACTAAAATAATTGTGAAAGCCTGGAAACTTGCTGTGTGATTTAGCAAAAAGAGAGAGAAAGATCTATATTAAGTAATAAAACAGCATTTGTTTGAAAATGTACATTGTTTTTAATAAAATCGCTTCTTAAGGGGATAAAAGGAGAAGCTTATGCATAGTATAAACATTCAACCACTATACCACTTACTTAGATTTTCTTGCCTTGTTGATAGAAGTTGTGTGTTTGATCTCACAAATATTATTCACATAAGCAGTTGCGTTGTAATCTCTTAATATGACTTGTAAAAGTAAGGATTGGGAGATTGGGCCTGAGTTTTGTCTCTGCTCTTCTACATGGTAATTGTTGTAGATGCATAAATATGTAGTAAGACACAAGTTTTCAAACTGTATATACAAAGCCTCCAGTCTTGTAAGAATTTAATGTGCTGGGAGTAGTCTTGAATCTCTTTGGGATTGAAGCCTTGAATGGGACTGCTCACAGACCATAAAACATGAAAGGATGTGAATAGGGATGAGGCAAGAGCCCTAATTCCACTAGCATTTGTGGCCGATCTTACAATAAGAAGATCACTTAAAGCAGTGGCTTCTAAACTGGGTGTTGAGACCTGTGCGAAGTCTCCACAACCACGAGTGGCACTGCGAAATGGACAGAATTATAATTCCTCCAATATTTATACTATTCGTACAGTATTTTGTGCTTCTTAGGGTCTGCAAGTGAGCTGCAACTGGAAGCTTGGGAACCGCTACCGACACACGAAAAATTGTTGAGGGGAGACTCGCAAAGGGAAATGAAATGTAGTGATAGCAACTGCTTGTTTTGCTGCTGTTGTTTTTTAATAATAACTGGTGGTTTGTACCATATGACAAGAAATTTGCTGATCCAAAATATCTTACTAACCAATGCTTCCTGTGCTGTGAAGCAAAAGAATTGTCAACAAAAACAGTAGCTGATAAATTTACTTTTGATTTTAAACATGATCTTATAATGTACTCTACTCCAGTGGTGGATGAGAAAAACATTTCTGTCCCTGGGGCTCAGTGCCTCACCTTTTAAGAATGTTTCTGAATCCATGCTTGCAAAACTTCGTTTTAAGCTCTTGTTAATTATTTACATCATGATTTGCTTTATCTTATTCTTCTGATGTGCATACTGGCTCATTTTTATTGCCTGAGTTTTTGGAATGCAGCATGTTCCCTTCTAATAATAATAGTGCAACTTATTTAGAGCTTTGCATCTTAGTGCTTTATAAATATTAACTAAATAATCCCCAGCACAAACACAGAAGCAGGTAAATATGTTTCTTCCCTGTTTATACATTGGGATACTTGAACACAGGCAAGAGAGGTCAGAACCAGAAGGGGAAATACAGATTTCCTACCTCCAGATCTCTTTGTCCTTGCCGAGGCTGGGTTTGACAGTGTGACGTTAGGCACTTCCAGCTAACGCATTCTGTCGTAACGTTTGCAAGTTTGATGAGACTTCAGTGCATGCTAAGGTCAGATCAGTAGCGGGATATTTCCGCACTTAGCTAAAATGCTCTCCTTCTCCCTGATCCCCCCAGTCCCTTAGTCTAGCTATTGCTAGAGATTTGCAGCCCTTGTTTTTGGGCAGCAGCTGCTGCTGCTGGCAGAGCTCCTGTGCGTTTGCCCTCATCTGGCACTTTTCTCACTTTGCCCTTGCTGCAGTTCTGGCTAAGCTGGTCAAGTTAATCCTATACTGTGTCACCTACTTAGCATTTTGTCTTGTCTGCACTTGACTCATGGAGCATGTTCATTAAAATTTGTCAGCTAAACCGCACCGATGTCTCGTCATCGGCGCTTTCAGTCAGACAAAGCCAGTGTTTTCCTTCCACCTCTCTGTCCGTATCCCACTGTCCCTTTATCCCTTGCCTCTGCTCACACACATATGGACACATCCAAGATATGCAGAGAGTTACTAACTCGTATTTTAATTCTGGTTCAGCAATAATGGGCCTTTTTTTTTCTTTTTTCTTTTTTTTTTCCTTTTTGTTGTTTAAACTTACTAAACCTTTGTTTATAGCTTTGCAATTCCCCCCCCTGGATTTTCTTGGTATCACAAAATATGAGAAAGAATACACATACAAAAAAAATGCTGTGCTTTGTCTTGCAGCAGCAGCAGCAACAGCAGCAACAGCAACAACAGCAGCAGCAACAGCAACCAGGTCCCAGACTACCCCCAAGGCAACCGACAGTAGCATCACCAGCTGAATCTGAGGATGAAAATCGTCAGAAACCCCGACCGCGAACAAAGATTTCTGTTGAAGCCCTAGGGATCCTACAGAGTTTCATACAAGACGTAGGCCTGTATCCAGATGAAGAAGCAATCCAGACTCTCTCCGCTCAGCTTGACCTGCCCAAGTACACCATTATCAAGTTCTTTCAGAACCAGCGATATTATCTCAAGCACCATGGGAAGCTGAAGGACAATTCTGGTTTGGAGGTGGATGTTGCAGAGTACAAAGAAGAAGAGTTGCTCAAGGATTTAGAAGACAGCGTCCAAGACAAAAATGCAAACACACTTTTTTCAGTTAAACTAGAAGAAGAGTTATCAGTAGAAGGGAACACAGAGATTAATGCTGAATTGAAAGACTGATCTAAAAGTATTATTTTCTTTCAACAGTGCCACTGGTATTTACTAATGAAATGAAAATTCCATCTTGCGTTCTGTCAAAAACCTTTATTATTCATTGTTTGGCCAATGAATCTTCCAAAACTTGCACAAAAGTTGAAAAAAGGATAATGCAGACTGCACTAGATGTTTTACTCTGTTTTACAAACTGCTTCGCAGCAACAGATGAAGCGTTGAGGATTGTTTGATATTAATTTGTGTTCACTGGATACACTGTGAGTGTACCCAATAAGCATGATACCAGTGATTTTGATTCTGGAGCCTTCAGACAAGCATTACAACTTTTGTGATTTACTGTTTTTTGTTTCTGTTTTGTTCTTGTTTTTTAATTATTACTGTAGCACTCCACACTTGATCTTTGGAAACTCACATTTATTTAAAAAAATAAAATAAAAAAGAGTTTGTTACTCTTGTTCTATTGTATGTTACAAAAGAACTATAGACTGTGGAATGCAGTTTAAAGATAACATATGCCAACAAATGCCTTGTATTATATGGCACTGCCGTAATTCAGATTTGTTTTCTTTTGGAAATAAAGGTCACTGTATTTTTTTTTTTCCATTCTCATTGTTACATGGTTTTAAAGAAAATGAAAAAGAAAATGTGAAACACAATTTAGTCCTCATTATTTATTTGTAGATCCTGCAGCATCATGTTGTAATTAATTTTTTTGGAAGTTTCCGTTAAATGTAATATTGCTTCTCTTGTTATCATACTGAATTTTTTTTCTATTTATAAATGTATTTTGATGGGCAGTAAAACAAAGTGTCTTAAAAGTTTTAAATAGAGAAAATGTGCTTTACACAGTTGCCTATAAAAAGTGCTCTATGTTATCCAAGCAATTCATACTATAAGCTTCACTCTTATTGTTGTATGCAATTTTTACTATCATGCAAATAAGCTTAGGTAAATAAAACTAATAGATCACCTTAGAAACTTATGCAATTAATGTGAAAATAATTGATGTTTGCAATGTGTCTTCCTTTGGTTTACAATCAATTTTAAAGCTACAGCTGTATAAATTTTCTGTATAAAGGTGTATTTCTTTTTTATGAGTTTATTGCTATGAAAACACCAGTTATTTTGTTACAGCTGGCTGTTTTTATAAGTGTATCACAATTTTCTTTATGCAGAAATGTTCTGACTAGGAGTGGTTATTGACTGTAACTACACAATTAAAATTGTTTGTATGGTATGATACGGCAGGGTTTGTCTGTGTATGTGTATATCTGGGAGGAATAACTTGTTCTTAGTGCACATTGTACCTTCTTGCCACCACTTTGAAGATGACATTTCAATTGTTCTCCTTTAAAATCACAGGCAGATTTTTTTAATGACCTTCTTAAAATTTGAATTTAGATAACATACTTCAAAAAGAAACACAGTTTGGTTATGAAAATCATAACCTGTCTTTTCTTGGTTTAAAAACTTGCCTGCCCAACAGAGATAGGAGGATATTATTGAGTCAAAAGGCTATCAGGCATAAACATATTTACAGTTCCTGGCAGTAATGCACTTATAATGGATACAGCTGGTTTTATTTTACACTAGAATTATGCTAACACTATTCCTTGCACTAATGTATAAACATTAAAAAAAAACATTAATAGTCACAAAGTAAATAGGAAAGATGGGCTTTGCACATAGCAGTCCCCTTCTAAGCAAGATTATTTTTAATGATCACTAATAAGGTTCTTGATAAAGCCATAATAACTGGTGAGCTCTGAATTTATGCAAAGCTCATGTCTAGGCTAGAGAGAAATCTGCAGCTGAGAGTTGTGAAGTACACACCATTGTTCTCTTTTCCTAGGAGAGGAACAACTTACACCCGGTGCAATTCGTGATTCGAATTCAGCTCAGCTCTTCTAAAATGACTAAAAGTTTGCAAAACTCAGGATGAGTTTCAAAGGCACAAATGACTCTTAGGTTGCAGCAAATTTCTCCTTTTGGCTCCATTAAGTTCTTTAAGAAGATACATGTTAGGCAACACAGCAGGTTTTCATTCCACGTGTTTAAAACTGCCACAGGTCCTCTGTCCTCTGTCACAGCACCCTTGGGGTTCCTTAAGCGGCTCCCAGCTGTGGCACCTCTTGGCTGCTCCCAGGACTGTGTTGGGGCTGCACCATGATTTGGGCTTGGGATCCAGTCCAGTTAAAAGAAAAGAGCCTTGGTACCACTCTGGGAGGGAAACAAGCCTTAGGAGGGACACAGGTGTGTAATTCGGCATTGCAGTCCAAAGGAAGGACGGTCAAACTGTGCTCTTGCTTAAGGGACTTGTAATAGCTATAAAGATATTGACAGCCCAAAGCTATGCTGGTTGCAAAAGGGCAAAATCTAAGCCTAGTCCAGGGAAACCGCTGTGGTCACTGTTGGATTTCTTCACTTATTTCAAATCAGATCATTGCTTTGTACAGCCACACAGTCACTTGGTGTTAGGACAGATCCCTGTTCACAGCCGTGGGACAGGATGAAATGTAGCCCAGGCAATGCAAGCTGATTTAATGTGCAGGACAGTACCACTGGCACCCTTGGGCTGGCTGAAGTGCCAAGTGACCATTACAATAGGGCTGCTTAAGAAAAAAAAAAAATTTAATATGTGTGCATATGCAGGTTAGAAGGGAAAATGAAGCAAAGACTTTCCTGGAATATACCTCTCTTCATGCTAAAAGCTAATACATGCAGCACTCCTAATACCAGAAACAGGGCAACAAGTCCAACACCCTATAAAAGCCTAAGAAGAAATGTTTATAAAATTGTCTTTGCTATTTTGAAAGCAATTTCCTTTTCTTTTATCCTTTAAGTTTTATGGGTGCTGAAGTAGAGGCTATGTGTGTTTGCAGATCGTTATATAGCTGTTTCGTATCCATTATCTTCGTTTTCCTTTCTCCTAGCCTAGCTGAAGTTATCTTCCAGGTAGTTCAGCCTCTGCAGTCACATATTACCTGCACAGAGGTTTGAATCAGTGCATCTTTGTGTCCCGGTGGGTGGGCTGCGAGTACAGTCTTTTAACTTGGCCTCAGCAACCAAAACATTTTTGTTAAATCCTTAGCAGCATTTTCAAAGGTGGTATGGGTATTAAGGATCCCAACTTTATGTGGATGCAAGAGATTTATACTGTTAGGAGTTAAGCTACTACAAGCATATGCCACCTTGACTCATGGACCGGCTAGGCTACCTAGAAAATTACCTTATGTCCTTTTCTGTTCCTTTTTCTCCCCATCTGGTGTAATCCTACAAAAAACTTTCTATTTCTGCAAAGATTAAGAAATCAGACTGGACTTCTGTAACGAAGAACACAAATTTAGACGTCAAAACACTGTTAGTTGGGAAGTTGTTAGTAAAACTCACTGGTGAGTAGGACTTTACTGAGGGTGTACGAAAGGAGTATT